>NW_026555782.1:0-49928 GCF_029017545.1 Prosopis cineraria | reverse complement strand
ATATTTTTCAAAAAATAATATTAACATTATTTTTAAAAATGACAAAAATCGTTTTCTTTTACTTCAGGATATTTTCTCTCATGATCTTGACCATAGCTTCTCAATTAATTCACAATTTTTAAATTTTAATTTTAAAAATCTTTTAAATTTTTAAATATTAAAAATTCAGTCATTATAATTCCTCAATTTATCTGAGGTATAATAGAATTATCATTCTAATAACTACCCTTTAATTCCTATTAGTTTTAATATTTTAAATTTATAGAATTTAAATTTATTGTGAAAATTTTGAATCATGAATAACTTCATATCCTATAATCTCTTTTCCTAATCTCATAATCCTTTTTTTTTTAATTTCAAAATTGTTATGCATCATGTTTTAAATTTATTTACATTTAATTTTATTTATTTATTAGTATAGTAGATTTTCTCATTCTAATAACTACCCTTTAATTCTTTTTAACTTAAATATTTTAAATTTTAAATTTCTAAGATTTAGATTTAAATCCAAAATTTTTAAATCAGTAATAATTTCCACATCCCAGGATCTCTGTTATTTAATATCGTATTCTCTTTATTTTTAGATTTCAAAATTTGTGATGAAATATTTTATAATTATTTACATTTAAATTAAATTAGTTAATTGGTATAATATTTTTTATCCTAATAATTACCCCTTAAATTTAATCCCCTAATTTTTATGTCCATGTTTTTGCACATTGCTTCCATGTTCACCTCCATTGATATCTCAATTTGTAGATGTGTCTCCTCGATACCTTTTTGAACTATCATGATGATTGTTCATCCTAACAGAATCCTTACCCAAGGAAAATAATAAGGGAGAATTTTACTTAAAGATTAAAGAAGTAATATATCTTCAGGTGGGTTTTTAAAGACTCCACCATCGCCCGTGATCGGAGCTTTGTCGACGATGACAGCCACTAGACCTCCGTCGCTGAGCTTCAACAGCCAATTCACTAAAAGATTTTAGACCACCAAGTCACTCAACCCTTCAATTATATAATACATAAAACTACACACACACACACACACACACACACCACACCACACATATAAATAAACCTGTTTCAAACAACTTGATATTACGTTATTTGTTAATTGTGTAACTTTATTTGTTAATACCTTAATAGAACTTATTAATTACTTAACTTTCTTTGTTAACCGTACAACTCTTGCACACATAAATAAATTACTTGTTACCTGTAACATTAACTATACTTGTTAATATCTTAATAGGACTTATCAGTTACTTAACTCTCCTTGTTAAGTTCGTGACTCCACAAATAGAGTTACATGACTTATTAATCACGTAACTGTCGTTGTAATATCTTAATAGGACTTATTAATTTCTTGAATTTACTTGTGAAATTCATGACTCCTTCAACTGAATTGCATTACTTTTTAATCATGTAACCTTTACCTATTAATTACACAATGTATTTGTTTAATTGCATAGCTTGACTAGTTAATATCATAATAAGATTTGTTTAACTCTTGTTTCGAAAAAATAACCAATTACTTGTTAATTACAAAAACTTTACCGGTTAATTCCTTAACATACTTATTTAATTATCTATTGTCACTTATTAATGAATATATAATTTACATAAAAAATTGAGTTTGTCAAATAACGAAAGTGATGACAGTCGGAGCTCTAGCGACAGTGGCCCAGCAAACGGTGGGAGCTCTAGCAACGGAGGTCCAATGGCTACTATTGTCGACGAAGATTCAATCATCGGTGACGGTGGTTGGTGATTTTTAAAAAAAAATATTTGAATTGGGGATATTTTGATATTTTTTATTTTCAACTTATTTTTAATTTAATCCCATAGAACTGAATTGACATTTTAAAATATTTAAAACTCACCTAAAAATATGTGTTTCCTTTCCTTACAATAAAATTCTCACAAAATACAAGGCATTGAAGATACCCAACCACATAAAGGTGATTGTATGAATGAGGGGATTATACACTACCCTTTGTCTCCTCCACAATGCCAACCTTCGTCGACCCCACTAGAAGGTAAATTAATATATGAGATTTGTTATCTCACTGTGAGTGCATTGTCAGAAATATAAAATTTCTTGATGAAGTCATGAACACCTGTTGCCTTTTTCTATTATATATTGTTATTTTAAAAATTTTTATATTACTCATTTTACTTGTAGATCTTCTTTTTCAGTGTATTGATGAAGAGTACTAAAAATTTATTTGCCTTCATATCTACATATTGTAAAAAAAAAAAAAAAAGTTCCCCTCATGTTAGAAAGTAGGCCTTGATATATAATTATATACATAAAGATTTCATTTTTTGATCAACGATGCAAGTCTTTTATACCCTAAGTGCATTATGTTGAAAATCATTCTATTGATTTGCAACATTCTCTCTCATACCCTCACTTTCTTTCTTCTATTTATATATGGATTATCTCTTGAGTCTTTTTTGTTATTCTCTGTCTGCATTATTTTATTTTAATCTGTAAACCATTATCACATTTGGAAAACATAAAAATTTCTTTGCAATTTTCTCTAAAAATTCTTTCTTAAGAAAGCGTTAAGTTTTATAACTTCACTTTCTACACCCTGTCATATGGAGTTGAAGCCGTCTAATTAACTCTTATAAATTATTGAACTATGTTTTATCATTTCACACGTTAATAAAATTAATTACATATGACTTATATTAAAAAAAAAATACTTTCATACATACTTACTATTTAAACTAACGACACATGAAAAACCATGCATAACGAACGCACAAAGCAAGACATGTCATCGATCTGCGAGACGTATACAACAGACTACGATTTATTTCTTCAAAAGACGTCGAGATCATAGTCCAACGATCGAAAACAAAGATACAAATATGAAGTGATCGATCTTAAAAGCGTTTGTCGACGTGGAGCTCTTGCTTGAAGAGCCTCGAAGCAGCAGGTCTATCCAAGTACCACGCGAGTTGTCCGTCCAGAGGTGAGATGAATTTAGCAGGAATCTTGCGAGGAGCCTGTGGATCAATTTCTTCATTGAGAGCAGAATAAACTGCATTAGCATTATCTTCACCAGTCACACCATTGCTATGTAGGAACTAGAATTGATCACCGGGAAGAGTCAGAGTCAGTCGCGTCTCGGTCTCGTGCACCACGTGAGTCACCCACCTGTCCCTCTCATCAAGAAACGGATTGTTGGGGATCAGAGAACCCACGCGTCCGTCTGCCTCCATGCCCAGCAACATCAGGTCGAACTTAGGATGGCCCGATGCCGCGGATCTTAAATATCCTCTTTCAGTCCACTCTCTGAGGTTCCTCGAGTAACGTTCGGCTGCTTCTTCCTTAGCTGATATGTCGTAGTCAATGGTAAAAACATTTAAAAGTCCCAGCTTTTGCACCTGCGCAATAACATTCACGCTACATGTTTAGATGTATTTCACGTAATGGAACCGATGAAATTAAGCTCGATAGTACCATGGAGAGAAATTCTTCGTAGGCGACCCTGTGGAGGATCTCGTTGGGGAAAAATCGCGTTTTCCTTAACGTATAACTCGGCAAGAACACTTCCTCTTCCACCCAAAAAAAACTGCCATTTGGACCAATCTATTCTGTTGCTGTATTCAGATTTCACCAGATTGCTGAAAATCCCAACCAAATATAAAACAGTGTCATCAAACTATATATATACATTCATATCGGAGGTGTACGCACGTCGTTTTATTGATTTAATTTTTGCAACAAAACAAAACGCAGTGACCTGAGGAATCTGATGGAAGAGGTATCGGCCAGGGCAACCGTGAAGGATCCTTTATCGTCGATGGCCTGTCGGGAGAGTTCAACGACATCATGAGCCAGAGATTCATGAAGATGCTCCCACGAGAACACTTCCACATTCTTATAAACTCTGCCATTCTCATCACTCTGCAATGCCTTCACTGTGCCAACCGACCTACTGGATTTCAGGGGTTGGTCCTGGAAATGGAATTTCTTTGTCGCTTGGGGCGGCAGAATCAGCGACGACGTCGCTGGGGACAGTACTGAGTGTGACTTTGGGACACTCAAGGGCCTGTTTTGGGTTTGTGGGATGCATAGAGAAGAAGCGAGGAAAACAGTAGGCAAGGCCATGTTTCTTAGAGTGTATGTGTTGAACGAAATATGAACACTATCGTTTTGAGCTCGAGTGGCTTGTCATCACAATGGCGTCCGTATTCATATCTCAATATTATATTCTTTTCTCGGTCTCGGAAGCAAAGAACTTCAAGAAAAGCACATTCAAATTTTGGATCTTTTGCCGCAATCACAAGCAATTTGATATGTGGAAAAACAGTTTATGCATGCTTTAGTTATCCGTTCTTCAGACATAAGCTAAGAAAAGAGTTTATCCCCTCGACTTTTTTCAAGTTGAAGTTAGATTTAGCCTCCTTGACTCTTGAGGATGCAGGGTCACTTCATTTTAATTAATTTATTGATGGTTTTAAAAGACTACGGAACTTTTCGAAATATAATATAATTATTGATAGTCTTAAAAATACCATAAAATTAAGTAATAACAAAACAAAATAGCTAGCGGGAAGTTGAAGGAAATTAAATCAAAGATTAAGAAAATCCAATAGTTTCAATTATTTTATTTAAAGAAGTATAATAATCTAACATTAGAGGAGCATATTTATTCATTTTTAGCATATATTCAAATAATTTTTTCTTGTTATGATTTTATGATTTTTTTATAAATTTATGTATTGATATTATTGATAATTTATTCAACAATTCCTGTGCGTAGGGTTTGGTGGAGGGGAGGGGAGGGGTTTAACTTTAATGAGCTTTTATTTTGTTGAAAAGGAGAGGAGGGGCATTTTAATTATTCTTGTTTTGTTTGGAGGGAAGGTAAGGCAATTATAAAATAACAAATACACCCTTATGTTATTTTACTTTTTTCTTTTATAAAAAGAACTATTTATATTAGAAATTATTTTTATATTTCTGAATCTAAATTTTTTATCTCATTTATTTATAATATTCAAGCAGGAAAGTATTTATGATAAATTATTGTAATATTTTTAAAATATTATTTGATTAATTTAAACATATTATCTCACTAATTTTACTGTACTTTTTAGTATAATATATATATATATATATATATATGAGGGCTAGAATACAAATATGCGGTGCGCAGCTAATAGCAGGTAGTGAATAACATGTAAGAATTGGTCTCGCGTTTTTTATTTAATTGAAGCAATAATAATTTTAGATTGTAATAAAATTAACAATAAGGATTGGTTTTAGCCAAAGTTATTAATCTTTTATAATGTAGTGAATTAATATTTAAATTTTTATTAAAAAAGGTATTTGTATTTAGTACTCGAACGTGTTTTGAATAACATTACATGCCTGTTAGTAATAAGAAAATGTATTAAAGTTAATAAAAATATTTTAATCATAAAATTTATCTCCTTGCAAAAATTTTACCCCCAAATTGGAGGAGAATGATAAGAGGAGGGGAAAGAGAAAATTTGTCTCTCCCAATTTTTGCAACCAAGCAACTTTCCTTCCTTCCTTCCTATCAAAAATTCTCAACTAAATCAAACCTAAAAGATATTGATCTAAAACATACTATGTTTTAGATGGAGTTGGTATAACCATAACAAGAAATAAAAACCAATCTATCAAGCATTTAATATAAATACATTCTTGGACTTGGATTTAGACTTATATAGTTAAGAATGTAAATGCTTGGTAAGAACAGATAACACTTTTTGTAATATAAAGCGAGGTTTCGTTTTAATTTTTAAAATATAAAAGTATGCTGGTAATAATAAATTTTCAATGGTTTTCAAGACTGATTGATTTGATATGGAAAGCCATGTGGAAGAGAGGAGTGAGAAAGCTGCGTGAAGTCAAAAGAGGATTATCATGCTGGGGACCCACTAAGCATTTAACAAAGATAGATGGCGCATTAATGTCGAACAATGAGAAATTAAAATTGAAATGTGCAATAATAAAAATATTTAAAATCCAGTTTAGAACATTCACAAACCTTCCGCAAAAAATTTGAGGGCAGAAATTATTGTTAACACATTTATTTACCACCACAAAAATGACATGGGAAGAGATTTTTTTTTTTGAAGAAAAAGGAAAATTAATATGCACATTTTTCCCTTGAATTTAAGGGTTAAGGGATAAAAGTGTCTTAAAAATTTTTAAAAATAAGCATCGGATATTCTTATTTTTTAATTGAAGTAATGTTACTTCAAAATTTTTAAAAAAGGTGTAATGTCGCTTTATCATTAAATTTACAAAACATTGATAGTTAAATCTAATGTTTTACTTATTCTTTGCATTTGACTCTCTCTCTATCCGCTCCTTCGCTCCAATTCGTTCCCTCCCATACTTCACCGCTCACCAAGTTCTACGATGTCAACGACTTCCATGGTAGCAGTTGAAGAACCTAAAGGCAAAGACTCTATTTCAAAGAAGGATATGAGCTCTGCATGTAGGAAACACAACTTCTAAAAGAGAAAATCATCCAATTGTGCTACATTGCTTGCCCAACTAACCGTTAAAACACTATGTTTCCTGCTGCCCATTCACCATCGAAGACGATATTCCTGCTTTCCCCAGCGCTCTACTGCTTCTTCAATGGCGATTTCCTCCTCTACACCCAGCCCAAACAATTGTGTCAAAATCAGAAGTGAATGCCAAATATTTGTACATGCTCGATTGACGACATTCATTATCACCTTCCTCATTTTGATGCCTTAAAATTGAAGGACCAGCTTGATGACGTCAATGATAGCAATGCCAATTATCATTTTGATGACGTCAAGGATGAGATAGATGGGTCTCAATCTAGTGATGGTGATATGGGTGGTTGCGATGGGGATGACTACAAGGATATGGGTTATTATGATAGGTATGATTTGGACGATGAGCTCATTTCATGGTCTGTGAACACTAAATTGGGAGGCAGAGGATGAGGAAAAGCACATTTTTGAACATGAAAAATTCCAAGAAGTCACTTTATCTATTTATAATGCCTGGGTGTGTTCATGGCAAGCATGGGCAAGGTCTTAAGCACAATTACTAGCTTTTAAGCACAAGATATTTAGAGACTCATATTCAAGAAACAGTCTTAAATTGGGGTTTAGTTGTGATTGATCCATAGGATAAAAAAGCACATCTAGTCTCCGGTCTTCTTCCTACATATTCTCCTCATCACCATCGATATGCTCAACCTTAAATCTCAAATCTCAGACAAACCAACAATGCCATGCTCAACCTCACCCATTGTTGACCTTAGATCTTAAATCTCAGACTTATTGAAGTTGTCGGTGAGCCTTAGGTGTTCTAATGGACCAAGATTTAAGGTTTGGTATCTGTTTGATTCTGTTCTTTAACTCTCTCCAAGTTTCCCCTTTTTTTCCAGATCTTTATGACCTCAACATGATGTCACACCAGAAGCAAGCCAAAAAAGCATACTGCCAAGCATGAATTCGACAACTAAGCATGACAAGAGAGAGGAAGGAGAGAAGGATGAGGGAGAGAGAGACACAATGTCCACGTATGCAAGTTTTTGTTTTCACATGAGAGTGTGAAAATAGTTAATTATTACTTAAAACCATAATTAGCTAATCCTTTCTTTTCATTAAGCAACTTAGGTTCCTTATGATACATTTACCCCTTTCTATCACTTCAACCAATCCTAATACACCCCTTTCACAACTTCACCCTTATTTCTCTTTTAGTTTAGAGCTAATTTAAGTTATAACTTCAAAGTTTTATTATTTAATTCTAAACTAATCGCAAAATCTTAAATTAATTCTGGAGAACATTTTCATTATCAAAGGGTAAGAAACAAATCCCTTAGAAATTTTCGATTCAATTTCTTTATAATTTATACTAAAAGACATTGGTGTAGAATCAAATCTAAGAACGGTACAAAACTTATCCAGTAAGCTATTGGTCAAAAACTTCTCCCAAGCTTCTAAGAATTTATGCCCTAGTAGATACTTAGCTTCCTCTCTTCTCCTTTCGTGCTTCTCTTCCTTTTCTCCTCAAAAATTCATGAGCTTCCACATCTTCATTACTCAAATTTTTGTGCCATGCCCCACAATGCAGCATAAGCAGCACTATTCGTGGCATGTGATATAGTGAGAAAACTCTTTACCATGCACATCTATTTTACTTTGAAATACAATCTTTTCACCCATATCTACTCATCCAAGATGTCAAGGAATCAAATTACTACATTGTCATCCAAGATTCTAATTCTCACTAATTACTAATTTACTCTTGACTAGCAATTTCAAACTTAAGAAATCATGATGTTACACATAACCTTCCTCAACTTCTATACCACCTAGGACTCTTACTTTCTATAACACCTTAAAACATTCTTCCAATTTTTTAGCTTAACTATGGTAGAATAGAGTTTACCATGATAAATAAAAGATAACTAATTCCTTTTAAAATAATTTGTAAATTTAAAAGTAATACCATGATAGAAAAGAGTGAAACATAAATCATAGAATATAAACTAATTTTTAAAAATGACTACTATGGTAACTAGAATTTAGCTTGTTAAACATACACTTTTAAGAGTTAGGATCCCAAGTATTTATAAATAAGAATAAGTGTGAAAGGTCCATGTGAACTAATCCCGTATATAATCTAAAACCATACAAAAAATAAAATAGGAATTTAGAAGCTATTATACATTATAGAAACTTCTGTCCACTTTACAGCCAATCAGATAATACATAGCAATTATCTTTGCTACTTATGCACAATAAAAACTATAGTTAAATTACAACTACCCAACATAATTTATATAGAGAAAATTAATATAAATTCATCTAACATTTGGCTTTAGTTTACACAATACAATATCTTTATAAGATTGTCCTCCCACATGCCATATAAGCCAAAATATCACTTTCTCACACTTATGCTCCTTACAAATACAAACCAAAGCCAAAATCTATAAATAGACCAATTGGTCAAATTCAACAAATAAATCAAAACGCATTGCCCAAATCATGCCCTTTTCAGAACATCCAACCTTATCAAATATCATTAATGCCTCAATAAATGCAAAGATATTTTTTAACAATACATGGTTTACAGTTATCCCAAACATACAACTAGTATAAACTATTTAAAGAGGCATAAATACAACCATGAGTCCATATGCTCACTAGATAACATAAGCCCTAATATTGGCAATAATATATTATTAAAATTTATAAATCCAAACCCATAGAAAGGAAGTGGTTTTATACCACTAAACCTCAAGGCTTCCTCCCCACGCCACACTTGGCTCTTCTTCTAAAAATTGTCAACCATGTAATAAGACTTAAATGTTTAAGTAAGTAATGCTAATGTATGATAATGTATATAAACAATTATATGTGTGCTTTTTAAGTGGGAAAATGAATAACAATAATACATTTAACATATACTAGTGATATTATATTACAAGACAAAAAACCACCTTTATTTCTTACTCTTAACCTTGTAACATCCTAAAAAATTAACCCTTAATTAGCTAAGTTAAATAAGGTTAATTAAGTAAATTATTTTGGTTTGTGGCCAGAGAGCACTAATAGGCTTATTGGATTGTGGTTGTAGAGTTGGATCCAAAGTTGAATTAAGTCACCTAGACCTTAAAAAGAGAGAAAACAAGGCAATGTGGCTCTGTGTCATGGCATATATGTCATATGCTATGAATGACATGCCATTAACACATAAAGTCCAGCTTTCTGTGCCATATGCCACGGTGTGTATGATAGGTGTCATGATGCATGGTCAATTTCTGACAAAGATAAGAACATGCATCAATTTGAAAACAAAAGAAAGAGAAGGAGAAAATGAAGAGGAACTTAAGAGCTCTACTAGGGCATGAAGTTTTTGAAGGTTAAAAGTATTTTGAAGCTTGTAAACCCTAAAAGTAAGTCTCCTAAATCATCTACTTCTATCCTCTTCTATTTTCTCTGGGTTTTAAGTTAAGGTTTGCTTGAGTAAGATGATTTTTGATCCATAAAGGTCATGGGTCCAAATTTATTAACCTAAATAGAATTAATGAGAGTTGTTTAAGTAATTTAAACCTAGCATTTATAGTTTTGTATTTTTTATGGTTGGAAGGCCATTAATGGCAAAAAATAGCCATAAATGAGGTGGTTGAAGGAGTTAAATAGCCAACAACAATGGTTTGATGATTCAAGGAAGTTAATGAGAGCTAGAGGAAGTTACTAAACCCTATGGGTAGGCTTATTTATGGGAGATTGAGATTTTAAGAGTTTTAAAGTGTTGAGAAAAAAAGCTGTAAATTCATTAATGGAGCTATTAATGATCTTGGGTGTACTTAATAGTAAATTAATCATATATCAACACCATTCAAATTTAAAAAGAGCTTTGAAAGTGATTGTATTAAGGGATAAATCTTTGACTTCTTAAAGGTTGGGAGAAATTTAGTTCATACATTTGTTTATTTAATTGATTATATGTGTTTATGAACTTGTTTTGAAAATCATGATATTTGTAATCTTGTTTTTTATGCAAGTATGGTAACTTAAGAAAATTCTATGTAATATGTGTGAAAATGAAAATGTAAACAATTTGAGTGTTGTGAAGATTTATATGGATATGATTGAATGTATTGTTGAGTATAGTTACGTAAAAAGGAATGTGATTATAAATCTCGATTGTAATTTAATGGCTATTGAATTATACGAGAGGGTGTGTAGGGATGTGAGATGATTTGTAAATTAATGAGCATGATGATTGAGATTGCATGCTATGGCTATGTGCTTGAATTTCACATGCAAATGACATGTTTGAAAAATAGGCATGCTATGTATTGAGCATGAGTTTCATTACATGATCATATGAGGAGGGAGTTTATCTAGGGAAAAGAGTATAAATTTGAAATTCATGTGGTATAGCTGCCATTTAAAGCTTGATAGCTTGCCTTTAATTATTTATTATCTCACTTATTCAATGAGAGACTGTCGAACTTGTTCAATGAGGGACTCAAACCTAATTAGTCTCCACCTGTTAATAAAGAGGCTAGTTTAGGGTTATGACATCTCATGATTGTCAATATTGGTAGAAATCATGATCCACAAGTGAGTGTAGTAGCTTTGATTAGGCATCTCTTCACAAGTGAAAGGCTTGGGTAGTCTGATAATATAGATAAATTTTACTAAATAACCAACAGTTTTATGTTAGAAGTATTAGGAGGTAAAAGGATGTCATTAATTATGTATATTATTATATGATCACATGATTGTTATTATTGTGGCCCTACATAATATTGATAAGAGAACATGTTTGTCAATATTGTGCTTCCTTGTGGAAAATGAAATCATGTAAATGTGAATATTAAATTGTGATTTTGCTCAATTGCAAGGTTGCTAGTTTTGTGGTTGAAAATAACTTGTGAATATAAGGTCTTACCACTTACGTCATTATAATTGATTGTCATACATTTGTGTATGCTAAATTAACCTTAATTATTGAGTGATTGTACTCACTCTTCTCTCTTCAATATTTATAGGAGTTAGCTCAAGTCAAGACCAAAGGAAAGTACCAGAGGCTTAGGATCTATTAATTAAATCCTAACTGTAGACCTCTCGTAAATTTGATTGTGTGTATTTTGGTTTGATAATTTTCCAACTAGAATATCATATTACCTTGACTTACTTACACTATTAGTTGATTTGATTTAAAGGTGTATTTTAAGCCCTAAATTGTATAGGTCATGTTTGCAAAGTCTAAATAAGGTCAAAATACCATTGTAAAAAAGAAAATGTGTAAATACATGGATGTGATAATTTATATGCTGAATTATGAGAATTTGTCTCCCCTTTCTATTTTTAGTGATTTAGGATTGAGAGTTGAATTTGTGATATTAGTATTATTGGAATGTGGTCATGTGTTGCATTGGTCATTTATAGCTTATTAAATGTGATCTAGAGGTATTTGTGAGCCTATGGCACTTGGTAAAAAATTTGAACACCCTAATGGAGTTTTGAAAGTAAAAGAGAGTAAGTTTGCAATTGGTGTTCAACTTTTGAATGAGAAATGATTTGATAGTGAAACCAGTGTCATGAGCTAGAGCTTGAAGAGAGTTTTTTTTCCATAGAAATCTAGTTCACCTCAATCAAACTCAGACAAAGAAACAGGGCTAGATGTTGTTATTTGACAACATATGTATCGTCATACTCGTGCAATACACCACAGCATATGGCACAACGTGGGACATGCCATGATATGTAAGTGCTATGCCGTGACACATCCCTTATTTTCTGCACTAAAATATTGTTTTCAACTAAAATGAAAATGCTTTGATACAATTTGATATCCTATGCTTCATAAATGTATTTTACTCTAATTTTAATTTATGAAAAGTATATTATACTATTTTAAAAGTTTAAAAACTTTGGATCCCATTTGTTTAATTTTAAAACTTAGACTATTTTTTTAAATGATTTGGTAAATCTTTTGGGTTAATTCTATAATTACCAAGATTTTAAAGTTTAAGTGTGGTTCAGTAAGGGCAACATTACAAACGGCGAGTCATAGCTCTCACTCAGTGCAAGATTACCCAATCAAAGGTAGACTAGTCTGAATCTTTATAAGTTACCTATTGGGCCTCCAACTACCACGTGGCTTACAAATCCAACAATAACAACAATTCTTCCAACACTTCCTATAATACTCAAGCAATTAACATCAATGATTGACAATTGTACAACATCATAACCTTTATAATTTTTCCCATTTACACCATAACATTTTCATTTGGCAAAAATATTTCAAACTGTGTATTGACAATTTTATAATAAACATATCAACATAATTTTTTTACAACATCTCAACATATGTTCACAATAACCACACAAATAATAATAAGCAATACTAAATATAAGTTAAAGTATGGTTACCTTATAATTTTAATAATAATTTACCCCTCACAACTTCTCTTCTACAACAATGTTAACTGTCAGTACAATCTACATATAGCAATGCATTATAATAAATTAATTTTAATTATTGAAATTAAAAAAACAACTGTAGCATAGAGTTAGAGGATATATCTTACACTTTTAATTTTATTAGTTATACCATTTCTAAGATAAGTATGACTAATCAAAACTTTAACCATCTTCTAACAAATTATAAATATCAACAAACTATAATTAGCCTCTAATTCATTTTTAGTATCATCATTTTACTCTTTTACATTCCCTAAATTCACACAAAAATATCCCATAAATTAGAAATTTAGTCTCATGCCACAAATCATCATTCTAGAACCTTACAATTATATTTTTAAATCTAAATAAATTTCTAATCATCACAAAGAAACCCCAATTTTCTCTAAACTTTATTTTCTTTAAAAATTTTAATTTACTACCACAAATAAATTCCTCCATCCTCATTATATTCTTATCATGCAATAACCCATTTCACTTATTAGAGCTATTAAATAATAATAATAATTTCTTCAAGTCATCTTTAATCTTAAAATTGCAATATTTACAATACCTACAAAAATCACTAGTATTGACATTCAATCATAAGCCTCAAAATCAATCCATTTAATCATTCATATAACCTTCATTAAACTGAAATAAACCATTAAATTCAAAATAAACAACCACAATATTCATAAGTTGTAATTTTCTCAACTAAAACCTAACTTTAATTTATCAAGTCAACTATTTGGCTAAACCTAAATCATACAAATTATTATTCTAACATCATTAATTTCATTAAAAATTAAATAATCAATTAAAATATTCAAATAAAATTCAAAATCTATTAGACCCCAAAATTCTATCTGTCAATAATTCAGAAAATAGATAAAAGAATATAGTTAAAAAAATGATTAGGATACTTACCTAAATTTAAAATGCTTAAAATAACTCTTAAAGTGTCCCATTATAACGTCAAGATTCAAAAATTGCTCTCACCCCTCTCCCCCTGTTCTCCGAAACGCTGCTGGGAGTGGAGGCAACTGTTGAATTTGAAAGTCTGAAGATGATGAAGAAAGGGGTATACTAATTAGTTGGTGGGCCAAGGCCCATGTGGCACGGGGACTGCTTTTTATCTGACCTAATGAGAAATTCTCAAGTGGATTGGATTCGTCACATTATTTATAATATGTTTAATTAAATTATTTTAAATTATCTAAATAAAATTTTACGTGTTATTATTTTAATTAATTTTATTTTTATAATAAAATATATATTTAATATTAGAATTAATTTATATTTAACATCATATAAATATCATATTTTTATTAGATAGATCACAAATGACGTGGCGAACTCAATTTATCTAAGAATTTCTTCCTAATTTTGGTTTATGATTATGTTTTTTTAACTTTCTCCACTTTTATAATCTAGTATTTTTACCTTTCAAAATCTTCTTTCATTGTTTTTATAATGACTTAAATCTTTCAAATCTAAACCCTTTTAATAAATTATCCTTATTTAAATAATTACTAAATAATAAATTTTGACTATCACACGTAATTTCAATGCTAGAAAAAATTTACTACTTTTAATTTTGTACTTCATAAGAATGTATTTAGAATTTATTTATCTTGATTATAAGTTTCCCCAATTTTCATATTCCACTTCTTTAAATCATAATCCTAAGTGCCTATAGACCTTGTACAACATAATTTTAAGTTATCATAAACCTCAATTTACTCGATAAATTATATCACAACACTAAAATTTTATGAGTAAAAATTGGGATATTACAACTCTTTTCTCCACTGCCGTCAGAGCTTCCCTCCATCATCAAAATCAGAAAACCTGAAACCATCCACCGCACCAAGAGGAAGTGTTGTCGAGGTCGCAGAGATGTTGCTGGAGATCGTCGTGGCGTGGGACAAGGGACCTTCCTTTGAAAGAAGCCACAGCAAAGAGAGAGAGATATGCGAGGAGAGTAACAGATGTTTTTATAGCTAAAAGCAGAGAATGATGGGCCCCACTTAACCGAGGGCAATTACAAATTAACACTAGGTGATATTATCTCAGATTTAATTATTTAGGGTTTACATTGCAATCGATAGCTTAGAGTTTAAATTATTATTTAACTCTTTTTTTTATTTAAATTGAGATTATATTTGATATGTTATATATGTTAATTTTTAAAATTAAATTATTAATGAATGATAAATTTTTTGGGAAAAAATAATCTCAAAATTTATAGTAAATTTAATTTAATTTTCTTAGCTCAAAAAATTAATTTCAGACAATATTTATATTTTTATTAATTTTTAATGAAAATTATATATGTATAAAAATTATTTACAAGACATAACATAGTTATATAAGTTTAGAATTACGGAATTAATTCTAAATTACATAATATTTTAATAAAAATATAAAAATTCTTAATTTAATTTTTTAAAAATTCAAGAATTTTATTTTTTAGAAATTATAAAGTCTTATAGTTTAAATTATAAAGACTCAATTTAAATAAAATAAACTATTGGAATGAAATCAATGGAATGAAATCAAAAATTTTAAAAATTATGAGGAATCTTCTTAAAAAAAATTCCTACCACGAGTGC
Organism: Prosopis cineraria; assembly: GCF_029017545.1. Lineage (NCBI taxonomy): Eukaryota > Viridiplantae > Streptophyta > Magnoliopsida > Fabales > Fabaceae > Prosopis > Prosopis cineraria. Next base: position 34,324 of record NW_026555782.1, on the reverse strand, counting down.
CCCGGTTGGTTGACTTTTTTTTTTTTTTTGGCCTTTTCCATATTTGTGTTTTTCCATAAAAGCTAAAGGCTGGCAGGAAGAAGGATTTAAATCATTTAAAATTGATAGTCCATGTTACCATGTATCTCGAAATTTGCCCTTTTAATTTAGAAAAAATGAGGGAAAAAATTATGTTTTATAAAAAATAATAAAATAAATGTAGAAAACTTTTATATAGAGAGTATAAATTCATGAATCTCAAATAATCTAATGTTCTCTTTTGGCAAAAAAAAAAATCTAATATAATGTTGTTGTTGAGAAGTTATCGTGTGCCAAGTGACAAATTAAACCAGCAACACATGAAGCACCATGCATAACGAACGCAAAAGCAAGACATTTCGTCGATCCGTGAGACGTATACAACAAACCCGATTTGTTTCTCAAAAGACGTGGAGATCAAAGTTTAACGAAAGATATACATATGAAGTGATCGATCCTAATAGCGTTGGTCGATGTGGAGCTCTTGCTTGAAGAGCCTCGAAGCAGCAGCTCTATCTAGGTACCACATGAGTTGTCCATCCAGAGGTGAGATGAATTTAGCTGGAATCTTGCGAGGAGCTCGTGGATCAATTTCTTCATTGAGAGCAGAATAAACTGCATTAGCATTATCTTCACCAGTCACCACCATTGCTATGTAGGAACTAGAATTGATCACCGGAAGAGTCAGAGTCAGTCGCGGCGTCTCGGTCTCGTGCACCACGTGAGTCACCCACCTGTCCCTCTCATCAAGAACAGGATTGTTGGGGATCAGAGAACCCACGCGTCCGTCTGCCTCCATGCCCAGCAACATCAGGTCGAACTTAGGATGGCCCGATGCCGCGGATCTTAAATATCCTCTTTCAGTCCACTCTCTGAGGTTCCTCGAGTAACGTTCGGCTGCTTCTTCCTTAGCTGATATGTCGTAGTCAATGGTAACAACATTTAAAGTCCCAGCCTTTTGCACCTGCGCAATAACATTCACGCAACATGTTTCGATGTATTTCACGTAATGGAACCGATGGAATTAAGCTCGATACGTACCATGGAGAGAAATTCTGCGTAGGCGACCCTGTGGAGGATCTCGTTGGGGAAAAATCGCGTTTTCCTTAACGTATAACTCGGCAAGAACACTTCCTCTTCCACCCAAAAAAACTGCCATTTGGACCAATCTATTCTGTTGCTGTATTCAGATTTCACCAGATTGCTGAAAATCCCAACCAAATATAAAACAGTGTCATCAAACTATATATATACATTCATTATTGGAGGTGTACGCACGTCGTTTTATCAATTTAATTATTGCAACAAAACAAAACGCAGTGACCTGAGGAATCTGATGGAAGAGGTATCGGCCAGAGCAACCGTGAAGGTTCCTTTATCGTCGATGGCCTGTCGGGAGAGTTCAACGACATCATGAGCCAGAGATTCATGAAGATGCTCCCACGAGAACACTTCCACATTCTTATAAATTCTGCCATTCTCATCACTCTGCAATGCCTTCACTGTGCCAACCGACCTGTTGGATTTCAGGGGTTGGTTCTGGAAATGGAATTTCTTTGTTGCTTGGGGCGGCAGAATCAGCGACGACGTTGTTGGGGACAGCACTGAGTGTGACTTTGGGACACTCAAGGGCCTGTTTTGGGTTTGTGGGACGCATAGAGAAGAAGCGAGGAAAACAGTAGACAAGGCCATGTTTCTCAGCGTGTAGGTGCTGAATGAAATTATATGAAAATTCGCGCGTTTTGAGCTCGAGTGGTTTGTTGTCACAATGTCGTCCGTATTTATATCTCTTCGGAATCAAAGGACTTCAAGCAAAGCACATTCAAATTTTGGATCTTTTGCCACAATCACAAGCAACTTGATTTGTGGAAAAAGAGTGTATGCATGCTTTAGTTCCGTTCTTCAGACATAAATTAAGAAAAAGCTTATCCCTCGACTTTTTTCAGGTTGAAGTTACGTATATTTAGCCTCCTAATTGACTCTTCAACAGTCTCGCTTTGTTTTAATTGATTTATTGATATAGGCTTAAATCACTCTGGTAAAATTTCGAAATATAATTATATAAGTTTTGCATGATGCTTAATAATATGAAATCCTTTTTTAATTTGTTCATCATTTAAAAGTTGTAATAAAAATAACGTAAAATTGTGTAATAACAAAACAAAAAATTGCGGAGAGTTGGAAAATACTTTATATCCCAAGCCCGATTGCTTCTAATCAAATTAAATCAAAGAAGATCGATAAAAAGTAATACAATATGTTTAATTATTAATTTTATTTTAAGAAGTGATAATCTCACCTTAGAAGGGTATATTTATTTAATTTTAATTTATAAGTAATATGAATTTTTCATGTTATGATTATGTGACATTGATAATTTATTAAACAATCATAATACAAAACTAAATTTGGGCTTGCCCAGTTATAATTAAAAAACTTAATTTTTTAGGTCAGACTAATTCAGATCAAGTCAATCGTGATTATAAAAAAATGACAAAACTACAAATATATTATCTGGACTTGAATTTAAGAGTTCCATTTAAGAATAAGCAGCTCCATGTTAGTTAAACAAAACGAGTAATAGATATATATATATATATATATATATAGTAAAGTGAGATTTCTTGTAGCGTCGCAATTTGTTAAATATAAAAATATGCCCAACACATTGGAAGGAAGAAATATGTTCTAAGTGAAATAGAAAATAAAAGCAACATGAATCTTTTTACTTCATGAATGTACTTGAGCATTGTATATTAATCACAGAAGAAAATCTAATTCACATCAAACAGCATAATGGTATAATGGTACTATGATAATTATTAGACTGGGCAGGGACGGTCCGACGTTTATGATAGTAGTGGGGGCAATAGCCCCCACAGCCCAAAAATAAATCACCGAGAAACACCCTAAATAAATTAGATGCCCCTCTTAAAAACTTTTAATTGCCTCCTCAAAAAATTTCATCACTTATCCCTTCATAAAATTTTACTCATCCCACTAAAAAATTTATTATCTAAAATTATATGAAGCATAATTGGTGCTCATCACCCCTAAGTGAATCTGGACCATTCAATTTTAAATATTTTTTTTAATTTTTTAACTTATTATACTTATTAGATTCAAAACAATTTATAGTAACTCTGTATTGTTAATTTAAAAAAATAATTAAATTTAGACTGACTTGATTAAATATGAATGGTACATATTAATAATAAAATATATTTGTTTGAAATTTTAAAAATTTTGATTTTAAAAAATAAAAAATACAAAAAGTAGTTAAATTTAAAATGTCCAAATTAAATATGGATGTTCTAGATTGATTTAGGGGTGATAAGCACATGAGCACGTGGTGCTCATCACCTTTGATGAGCATTTAATGTACTTCCAAAATTATACTGATTTCAATTAAAAATATAATATATTTGTACCTGAATCACGATTTAATAAGTTAGTTAATTTTTTTATATTTACTCTTATTTAACAAGATGTCTCACTTTTAAAAAAAAAGATTGAGTGGTTTGATATTAAGGATTTTTTTTTTAAAATGTCATTAACCACACATAAAAAAATAAAACTGCTTATAATTTTGAATATCTAACCTAAAAAATTGTATTATATTTTTTAATAGATGGAGTATATATATATATATATATATAATAACTTTAAATAGTAATAGTTTTAAAATAAAATAGTAAAATTTAAAAAGAAATTTTTTATGCAAAAATTTATCACAAAAAATGTCTATATAAAGAAAGTCTTTTATGTTATTTATATGTTAAGTTTTATGCATTGTTTTTAATACTTAATTTTATTAACTTCTACCATTAATATAATTTAATAGATATTTTAAATGATTTTTTTTACAAAAATATTACTATTTTATATCATTTTTCCATGTCCGTGAGACTGGGAATATTGTTGTGTTTGCCATGTTCATGGGCCTATTGTCCTGGTTGTCTTGTTTGTGAAATCGAAGTTTCAATACAATAATATGAAATATAAAAAATACCAGGAGTTCACTGATGGGGAACGACTTTTTTTTGGACCTATTTGGTGTATTCAAGCGAATTAAAAATAAAAAATAGAAAAACTTACGTCTTGATCGACTAATAAAATTTATAAAATATTCTCAAATTTTAATTTCTGCACATTTAAAACCTAATTAAGGGTATTGATAATTGATCAACAATCATTTACAACTTAAGAAAATAATAACTTACAAGTTGAAAATTTTCGTTGCCCAATTGTCAAATCTTTAGTCAAATTGTAAATGCAAAAAATTTAAAACTTGAAAGCATTTTGTAAATTTTCTGAGACCTTTCACAAATAAATTTTTTTATATGGGCCCTAGATGTAATTTTACCTAAAAAAATAGCCTTGTGTGTGTGTTTTTCCCCTTTTTTTAAAATGATTTTCAAAGTTAATTATTATCAAAAAAATTTTGAATTATCTTTTTATATTTTTTAATATTATAATAAATAAATATGTGTCACTTTCATCATGCATCGGGAAAAAATTGCAATATTTAGCTCTAAAAAACCATGGAGTTTAGACTTGCAGTGACATGTTTACCAAATTTAACGAAATATTTATCCAAGAGAAAATGCCTTGGGTTATGTTTAATTAGGAGTTTGGAACGGAATGGAACAAATTCTGATATAGCGACCACTGATGAAATGAAATTAGAGTGGAATGAAATAAGAAGGATGAAGGCAAATCTTATAATAGCTAGTATAATTCATCTCAAATCATTCCATTTTGGGATTAAAAGAAAGTAGGTTTTGAATGATTAAGGATAAACATCATGGAAAGAACCTTACTATATGGGTGAGGCTAAATTATTGGGGGAGAATCTAGCTAGCATGTTGTAAATTGAGTGTGTATATCAGCTTTATAGGTTGCAAAATCAAAAATCAAATACCATTAACATTCTACTCTCAAGAGACAGTATGGCTAAAAAGCTAATCGATTTATCTTATGACATAATTGATTTCAAATTGGGCTGAAGCAAATAAATTTTGGAAAACTTTTTTTTTTTTTTTGGTTACTAGCAATAACCATTACCATTATGGATATGGTTAGTAATAGTTTATAAGTAATATATGTATTCTCAAAAAGAATTTAATTTTTTGACATAATTTATCATTTCAACTAGAATATTTATTTTTTTCTGTTAAACAATTATATATATGAGAATCTTCGTTGTAAATTATGAGTCAGCTTAGCTGTCATTAGCAACAGTGACTTTTGCATTTGCAACTAATTTATTTTTGAACGAATTTTTTAAAAGACCTCACTATCATTAAATGAAAGTTGTTGGATTTAATGGTAATTCTTTTTAATATTTATCATCAACTTAGAGAAAACAAAGCAATGTGCATGAATTTTCAAACCTCCAGTCATCAAAGTAGAATGAGATGTTTTTAACACAACTATGCTCCTTCTAGTACTTTTTATATTATAAGATATTTTTTAAAAGTAATTGATGGCTTTTAATATAAGACACTTGATTAAACTAAGCAAAACATGAAGCACCATGCATAACGAACGCAAAAGAAGAACATTTCATCGATCTGCAAGATGCATACAACAAGCCAGGATTTATTTCCCAAAAGACATCGAGATCATAACTCGACGATTGAACCAAAGATATGAATATGAAGTGAGCAATCTTAATAGCGTTTGTCGATGTGGAGCTCTTGCTTGAAGAGCCTCGAAGCAGCAGCTCTGTCCAGGTACCACACGAGCTGTCCGTCCAGAGGTGAGATGAATTTAGCAGGAATCTTGCGAGGAGCTCGTGGATCAATTTCTTCATTGAGAGCGGAATAAACTGCATTAGCATTATCTTCACCAGTTACCACCATTGCTATGTAGGAACTAGAATTGATCACCGGAAGAGTCAGAGTCAGTCGCGGCGTCTCGGTCTCGTGCACCACGTGAGTCACCCACCTGTCCCTCTCATCAAGAACAGGATTGTTGGGGATCAGAGAACCCACGCGTCCGTCTGCCTCCATGCCCAGCAACATCAGGTCGAACTTAGGATGGCCCGATGCCGCGGATCTTAAATATCCTCTTTCAGTCCTCTCTCGGAGGTTCCTCGAGTAACGTTCGGCTGCTTCTTCCTTAGCTGATATGTCGTAGTCAATGGTAACAACATTTAAAGTCCCAGCCTTTTGCACCTGCGCAATAACATTCACGCAACATGTTTCGATGTATTTCACGTAATGGAACCGATGGAATTAAGCTCGATACGTACCATGGAGAGAAATTCTGCGTAGGCGACCCTGTGGAGCATCTCGTTGGGGAAAAATCGCGTTTTCCTTAACGTATAACTCGGCAAGAACACTTCCTCTTCCACCCAAAAAAACTGCCATTTGGACCAATCTATTCTGTTGCTGTATTCAGATTTCACCAGATTGCTGAAAATCCCAACCAAATATAAAACAGTGTCATCAAACTATATATATACATTCATTATTGGAGGTGTACGCACGTCGTTTTATCAATTTAATTATTGCAACAAAACAAAACGCAGTGACCTGAGGAATCTGATGGAAGAGGTATCGGCCAGAGCAACCGTGAAGGTTCCTTTATCGTCGATGGCCCGTCTGGAGAGTTTAACGACATCATGAGCCAGAGATTCATGAAGATGCTCCCACGAGAACACTTCCACATTCTTATAAATTCTGCCATTCTCATCACTCTGCAATGCCTTCACTGTGCCAACCGACCTGTTGGATTTCAGGGGTTGGTTCTGGAAATGGAATTTCTTTGTTGCTTGGGGCGGCAGAATCAGCGACGACGTCATTGGGCACAGCACTGAGTGTGACTTTGGGACACTCAATGGCCTGTTTTGAGTTTGTGGGACGCATAGAGAAGAAGCGAGGAAAACAGTAGACAAGGCCATGTTTCTCAGAGCGTATGCGTTGAATGAAATATGAACACTCGCGTTTTGATTTCGAGTGGTTTGTTATCACAATGTCGTCCGTATTTATATCTCTTCGGAATCAAAGGACTTCAAGCAAAGCACATTCAAATTTTGGATCTTTTGCCACAAGCAACTTGATTTGTGGAAAAAGAGTTTATGCATACTTTAGTTCCGTTCTTCAGACATAAATTAAGAAAAGAGCTTATCTCTCGACTTTTTTCAAGTTGAAGTTACGTATATTTAGCCTCCTAATTGACTCTTCAACAGTCTACTTTGTTTTAATTGATTTATTGATACAGTCTTACATGACTCTGGTAACTTTTCGAAATATAATTATATAGGTTTTGCATGCTTAGTTTAATATGAAATCCTTTTTTAATTCGTTCATCATTTAAAAATTATAATAGAAATAACGTAAAATTGTGTAATAACAAAACGAAAAAATAGCGGAGAGTTGAAAAATATTTTATATCCCAAGCCCGATTGCTTCTAATCAAATTAAATCAAAGAAGATGGATAAAAAGTAATACAATATGTTTAATTATTAATTTTATTTTAAGAAGTGATCATCTCACCTTAGAAGGGTATGTTTATTTACTTTTAATTTATAAGTAATATGAATTTTTCATGTAATGATTATGTGACATTGATAATTTATTAAACAATCATAATACAAAACTAAATTTGGGCTTGCCCAATTACAATTAAAAAACTTAATTTTTTACGTTAGACTAATTCAGAGCAGGTCAATCGTGATTACAAAAAATGATAAAACTACAAATATATTATCTGGACTTGAATTTAAGAGTTCCATTTAAGAATATGCAGCTCCTTGCTAGTTAAGCTAAACGAGTAATTGATATATATATATATATATATATATTGTAACAGTAAAGTGTGATTTCTTGTAGCGTCGCAATTTTTTAAATATAAAAATATGCCGCAGCACATTGGAAGGAAGAAATCTGTTATAAGTGAAAATAGAAAATAAAAGCAACATGAATCTTTTTACTTCATGAATGTACTTGAGCATTGTATATTAATCACATAAGAAAATCCAATTCACATCAAACAGCATAATGGTATAATGGTACTATGATAATTATTAGACTGGGCAGGGACGGTCCGACGTTTATGATAGTAGTGGGGGCAATTGCCCCCACAGCCCAAAAATAAATTACCGAGAAACACCCTAAATAATTTAGATGCCCCTCTTAAAAAAACTTTAATTACTCAAAAAATTTCATTACCTAACCCTTCATGAAATTTTACCCATCCCACTAAAAAATTTATTATCTAAAATTATACTGCTTACATTTAAAACTATAAAACATTTTTAATCAAAATAATTAATATTATTTTTTATATTTATTTTTATTTAACAAGATATCTCATTTAAAAAAAATTGAGTCGTTTATTTATTAAGAATTTTTTTAAAAAAGAGTCATTAACCACACATTAAAAAAATAAAAATGCTTATCATTTTAAATATCTAACTTAAGAAAATGTATTATATTTTTTAATAGAAGGAATATATATATATATATATATATTTAAATAGCAATAGTCTTAAAAAGAAAAAGTAATAATTTTAAAATAAATTGTTTTTGAAAAATTTTATCACAAAAAATGTCAATATAAAGAAAATTTTTTATTTTATTATAATGTTAAGTGTTATGCATTTTTTTAATATTTAATTTTATTAACTTCTGCCATTAATATAATTTAATAGATATTTTAAATGATTTTTTTATAAAAATATTAATATTTTATATCATTTTTCTGGGTCCGTAGACTGGGAATATTGTTGTGTTTGTCTTGTTCATGGGCCTATTCTGGTGGTTGTCTTGTTTGCGGAATCGAAGTATCAATATAATAATATGAAATATTAAAAAATGCCAGAGGTTCACTGACAGGGAACGACTTTGCTTTTTTGGAAGAGGGTTACTGCCTTTCTTTTTTCCCCTTTTCCCTCCCTTCTTCAATACCTATCATTGATTTTATTTTATTAATTAAATTTATTTTAATTACAAATTTGATGAATTGTGAAAATTAAGAAAGGGAGGAATAATGAGAGAAAAGAAAGGGAAGAACCCTTCTCCCCCTTTTCTTTTGGATCTGTTTAGTGTATTTAGGCAAACTTGATATAAAAAATAGAAAAAATTATATTCCTTCCGTTTAAAAATATAAAGCATTTTTTGAAGAGTTAAATATTTAAAAATATAATACATTTTTAATCTTTCGAGATGTAATTATTGTCTTTTTTTTCTAAAAGTATCCATATTGATAATAACTTTATATTTATTGTAGGGTATTTAATAAGGATAAATATAAAAAGATAGGATTAGTTAGAAAATAGGTAACTATTTTATTGAGAGGTGAGATTCGATTAAAAATGCTTTACATTTTTAAATAGAGGAAGTATTTAAATCTCATAAAAGAGAATTTATTACTAAAAAGTCTAATACAATTTACAAAATACTTTCAATTTCAAATCTTGTGTATTTACAACTTGATTAAGGATATTAACAACTAAATAACGGCCATACAAGTTGTAAATAGCAGTTACTCAATTTTTAATGTCCTTAGTTAAGTTACAAATGTGTAAAATTTGAAATTTAAGAGTATTTTATTAATTTTATGAAACTTCTTGATAATAAATTTTTTTATGTGAGATCTAGATATAATTTTTTCTAAAAAAATAGCCTTGTGTGTGTGTTTTTTTCCTTTTTTAAATGACTTTCAAAGTTAATTATTATCAAAATGTTTTTGAATTATCTTTTATATTTTTAATATTATAATAAATAAATGTATGTCACTTTCATCATGCATCGGGAAAAAATCGCAATACTTAGCCGTCAAAAACCATGGAGTTTAGATTTGTAGTGACATGTTTACCATATTTAGCGAAATATTTATCCAAGAGAAAATGCCTTGGGCTACGTTTAATTGGGAGTTTAGAATGGAATGGAACAAATTATAATTGTGACCACTAATGAAATTAGTGGCGGTGCTAGGACCTTAGGTCATTAGATGCAACATTTTTAAAATTAATAATTTAAAGTTAATTTAATAATTAAAAAAAAAAGTATTGTATCCTGCATGGCTGCATGTTATGAATCGTTAATCAAGCATTTCATTGTTGATGCTAAGAAAAATATCTTTTTTAATACAAGTCATTAGACAATTATTCATTAATAGATCTCTCATATGATCATGCAACCAATTTTTTACAAATTTTATAATAAAAATGGCTCTTTCTATCATTGTTGTAGCAACCGATAATATCTTATTATATTATAAGATATGCCTCTTAATATAAGATACTTGATGTGATATTAATTATATTTTTTTAATATTATTCATATTTTAATTTATTAACTATGAAAAATAATGCAATGCAAATCCAATTGAAAAGTTTTAATTTAAATATTTGTACTATTAAAAATTTATTTCTTTTAAACAAGATTAATGACTTAACACCTTTCTTTAATTCTGATAAGGTAGATTTGAGGTGACAGAGATTGAAGGGACTATGCCTTGTACTAAGTTGGTAAGTTAATTATAAAAAAATAACAGTCTTATGGCAATATTTATAATATTGATGTGAGATGTTACAATTTTAGGTGACCATCCCAACTGTCAAGTTAAGACCTTAATTAGCCTTTGAAGTCGAAAAGACATCCCATTCCCAATTCCTTAATTATTCCATGTTTAAAAATTCCCCCAAACAAGGCATATCCAAAAAAGCTACCATAGCGGATCATTATGAGTTGTCAGCTGTGTGATTTTGTGGGCATGGACATGGTATTTCTCCACAATCATTTACTTAGCGGTCTCGCTGATTCGTGTATTTACCACTGTTTTGAAAACCGGACCGGACCGGCCGGTCGGACCGGTCGGACCGTCGACCGGTCTGGTTTTCGGTCTGGTTCAAAGGAAAAAACCGTTTTCAGAGTTGAGCCGGGTTGAGCCGTTTCGGACCGGCGGTCGGACCGGGAACCGGATCCGGTTTTCAAAAACCGGACTGTTCAAAAAAAAACTTTTTTTTATTTTTTATCAAATTTTTTTAAAAAAATGACTAATTTTTTTAATCATTTGATATTATAGTGTATCATATAGCTTGTTAAGTCATGATAAACTTAAAATATTTAAGTTTTTTAAGTTAAATAGCAATTTTATATGTATTTCTTATATTTAAATTATTATATACATATATAATTTTTTTTTAATTTAATTATTACGTCACCGGTTGGACCATTGGTCCAACCGGTTGAACCATGCGAACCGTGAACCGCTGACTTTTCCGGTTCAATGTCCGGTCCGGTTCTGAAAACACTGATATTTACGGTGAAGACTCAAATCTTTTATTTGGATGTGGTGAAAAATAAAAAAGGAGACAGCAATGAGACAGTAATTGCGAGTGCTGCTGCGATGATTTATGATATGAAGTCTGCTCAGTCTAAAATTTCTAAAGGGCATGGGAAGAATTCGAACCAATCTGACAGGGGTAGATGGGCTCCACCTGATCCTAATTGGGTAAAATGTAATGTCGATGGTGCGTACTCTCATCACAATTCTCTCGTAGCTTGCGGGGGTCTTCTGCCGGAACTGTCATGGCAACTTCTTGCAAGGTTTCATGTGTCGCATGGATAGAGGTGATTCTCTGACAACTAAGGGCCTGTTTGCATACCTGTTGTGAATCAATTCTGGGATTAAAATCATGATTTTATAAAAATTTATCCAAACACCCTTATTTCATAAAATTTCATTTGATTTGAAAAATTTTATTTTTGAGAAGTTGAAATTTCTTCCATTTGCAAAACTCCATTTGACTCCTTTTCTTTATATCATTTATTTGCACATTCAAAATTAATTCTCAAAAAATCATTCAAACATATTCAATTTATCAAAATTAATTTTTAAAAATTTATTCAAACATCATTACGTTTTAATAATTAATTTTTTCTAATTGAAATCCAAACACACCCTGTACTATGGGCCTGTATTCATGGTTTGAGAATGGCCTGGGATGCGGGTTTTTGTAAAGTTGATCTTGAGACAAATTCAACAGAAATCATAGATCTAATTATGAAGGGATGCAATAGTGAGTATGGGGTCGTGCTAGAAATGCAGTCGCTGCTTCAAAGGGAGTGGGGGGTTTAACTTAGGTAGATTCGTCGTAGCACTAACATGGGTACTGATTATCTTGCTAAACTTGAGCTCAACTCGATGTTAGGGATAAATTTTCTAATGCATGTTCCTGATGGTCTTTGCGAGGTGCTTGCTAGAGATTCTGATTATGGGTCTCAGGGTATAGGCTAGCTTGCCTTGGGTGCGTTTTGTATAAAAAAAATAAAAAAAGGAGAAAATTAAAAAAAAAAAACTCTCTATCCAAACCAAACAACAATCAGGATGTGAAATGATTCCGTCGAAATGATTCTTGCATATATTCCAACAATTGTTGCCATCAATATGATATTCCATGGAGAATGTGAAACTACACATTATCATTTCGGCATACAAAACACGAATCGCTCACAATTGCTCGTAATACACAGTATAACGGTAATGACACACCAAAATAACAAGTTTCTCTTATTGAGAAGCTACTGTGTGTGCCGCTGCCAAGGGACAGAGACCAACCACCACATTCATAACGAATACAAAAACAGAACATTTCATCGATCAGCAAGGACACAGACGACGATTCTTTAATTTCTCAAAACTGGCCAACAATAACCCGATGAGAACGCAGATATATGTATTCAATTATTAATTAAGAGCGTTTGTCGTCGATACGGACTTCTTCCTTGAAGAGCTTAGAAGCAGCAGCTCTATCCAGGTACCACACGAGGTCGCCTTCATCAGGCGAGATCAGTTTAGCAGGAAGCTTGCGACTAGGAGCTTGTGGATAATTGTCGTCCTTGAAAGCAGAATAAACTGCGTCAGCATTGGCAGAGCCAGCCACCACCATTGCGATGTTGGAACTCGAATTGATCACTGGCAGAGTTAGAGTCACTCGCATCACGTCCTTGTCCTTCACGGAAGCCACCCATTTCTCGTTCTCATCAAGAACTGGATGATCCGGCATTAGAGAACCCACACGTCCATCTGCCTCCATGCCCAGAAACATCAGGTCGAATTTAGGAAGCTGGCTTTGTTTGGACTTTGCTATCTCGTTCTTGGAAACCCAGATCTCCAGTTTCTTCTCGTAACGTTCGGCTGCTTCGTTCTCATCTGATAGGTCGTAGTCAATGGTATAAACATTTAAAGATCCAGCTGCTCGTGACACCTGAAGAAGAATAATGAGTACGCTAGGTCCAGCAAAAGGAATGAATGGAAGTTAATATATATGTATACATATGTACCGTGGTGAGAAATTCATCGTAAGCGAGCTTGTGGTTAATCTTTGCGACTAGTTGATCGTTTGGCACAAGTCGCTTTTTTAACTGATCACCTGGCACGAAGACTTCCTCTTCCACCCAAAAAAACCGCCATTTTGACCACTCAATTGTATCGATGTATGGAGGTTCCGACAACTTCCTGAAAATCCGGACCATATATGGAAAAATATCATCAAACTATAGTCATTGAAGGTCATGCAATTGACTATGCAACACTAGGAAGAAGAAGAATCAGAGACCTGAGGAATTTGACGGAAGGGGTATCGGACAGAGCAACCGAGAAGGATCCTTTGTCTCTGATGTATTTTTGGGAGAGTTCAACGATATCATGAACCAGGGACCCATGAAGATGCTCCTCAGAGAATATTTCCACGTTCTTAAAGCTCTTCTCGTCCTTCTTTAATGCCTTCACTGTGCCAAACAATGTCCTATTGTGTTTCAGGGGTTGGTAATGGAATAATCTGTGTGTTGCTTGGGGTGGCGGCAGCATCAACGACGTCGTTTGGGACACAGAGTTTGGCTTTGGGACACTCAAAGGCCTACTCCGTATTTGTGGGATGCATGAAGAAGTGAGGAAAACAGTAGAGGACAGGGCCATTTCTGTGAGTGTTGAATGAAACACTTTCGAGTTCGAGTGCTTCTCACAATGTCACCCGCATTTATATATCGATATTGATATCCTTTTCTCGGTCCAAGGAGCAAAGGCAAAGCACATTCAAATTTGAATTGGATTCCATTACTACTACCACAAGCAACTTGGTATACGCATTCGTTGATGCGCTTTAGTGAGACAAAATCCAACACTTACCCCACCATTACTAAAGGCTTAGGTACTGCAGTGCAGACGATAGTTCGGCCCAAATTTAGCTTGTTTCCATGCCATTTACAGCGTATTATTGGAGAGAATTATGTTTAGATTTCTCACAATACACTTAAATATCACATTAATATTTATCAACAACTCAATGTAGCAAAATGATAATTTTCTCAATAAATTTTACTTTTTTTCCAGACCATAATATATGTCATTATTAACTAATTCATGATTTATGAAAAATCTTATTTGAAATCTTGATTCTTTTAAAAAATATTTACATCTTTTCATTTATGCCCTTTTAAAATTCTTAATAAAGCATGCATGATCTTTAAATATGGAGCATTTAAAGATAAGGAACAAAAAGAAAAATAAGGGTATAAATGAAAAAGAAACATAAAATTTGCCCAATACTCTATATTTTGAATCAAAGTATGCCTTTAAAAAGCCAGTTATATTTTGGTGGGGAGGAAGTATGATATTTAATTATGTTATGAGAGACTTGAAACATAATTATTTAGAATTATTATTATCCGATCCTTAGCATACAATTGGACATAGGAGGGAGTAATTAACCTCTTACCTTTTTTTTATTACCGTTCTACATTAATCTATACACATCGCTAGATATAGAGTACAATTAAATATCACATTAAATATTTATCGACAACTCAGTATAGCAGAACGATAATTTTCTCAATAAATTTTGTGGTATTTAATTATGTTACGAGACATTTGAAATATAATTATTTAAAACTATTATTATCCTTAGCATACAATTGGACATAGAAGGGAGTAATTAACCTCTTACTTTTTTTTATTACAGTTCTTCATTAATCTATACACGCCGGTAGATATATAGAGTACAATTAACAAGCAATGAGAGTAAATATTATTTATAATGTTATTGATAACTTTCAAAAAAAAACAGTAACGTTTTTTATAATTTGTTAACAGCATATTTATTATAAATTTTAAAATTTATATTTTATTACTGAATTATAATTAAAAATAGCACCATAAATTGACATGGAGCTCGAAACGAGCTACCTAACACAAGTTGTAGTTGTGAATAGTAGACTTTTAGCAAGTTTTATTTATATTTTAAAAAAATTAATCTTTTACTCCTTCAACTTTTAATTCACTTATAACTCAATCCCTCAACTATGACTCGCTGCGATTCAGTCCCTTAATTATAACTCATTGCAACTTAATTCCTCAACTTTTGATTTACCTATAACTCGATCCTTATTTTTTAATTTTAAAAAAATTATCAAATAAGAGGGATAAAAAATGCTCATATATTATTTTAAAATACTCTCTTCTTATTCATTAACGTAAGATATAAGCTAGCATGAAAAAAAAATTAACAAAGATTAAGAGATGAATTTGTAAGTGATTCAAAAGTTGAAGGACTGAGTTATAGGTGAGTTATAGTTGAAGGACTGAGTCACAGCGAGTCATAGTTGAGGGACTGAGTTACAAGTAATATAAAAGTTGAAAGACTAAAAGATTAATTTTCTCAAATATTTTTTATGTTAGATATATTGATGATATGTTAACAAACAATAAAGTCATACATGTGGCCTGTGCGTTTGATTCAATGATGCTGACCCAAAATGGAAACCAACGCATTCGATCCTCCTAAAGGATGCCATTAAAAGGAAGAATGTAACTGTGAACACGTACGCCGTCATGGAGCACCTTTTTCAAATGCTTGCCATTTCTGCCACAGCTACGAGAAAGAGGACATGAACCATGTATTGCTCTGGTACTCCTTTAGAGATCTCTTCTCCCCAGTGGCAATCAAGATCACCTTTTTTCCATTAACTGAACGTAGACACGTCACACTAGGAAGGCAAATGGGTCTCAGCTTCACTCCGCAGCCAACCCAGTTGCATCCAGGACTTGGAGTATGCTCCGCCTTTAGGCTGGGTTAAGATAAATTATGATGCAAACTTTAAAGTGAACTCCACATGGGCAATAGCCTCGAGCAGGAACTGGATCAATGGAGTATACAGCAACATATATAGGCCCCGGCAATAACACCCAAGCAGAACTGTAGGCCATTGCATGGGATGAAGGCTACCGGCACATCTTGCTTCCAAGTGACACTGTTTGTGCTATCTAGCTTATAATTGGCGACCACTCTCTGATAAAGTCTCACCACGTCTTACTACAAGACATCAAAAACCTCTTTCAATGCCATTGGAATATTCAACTCTAACATGTATACAAAGAGGCCAATCGATGTGCAGATCACCTAGCCAATCATGCCTTGAGCCTAATTCTTGGTTTTCACATGCTTAGAACCCCCCTTGATTTAATTCCCTTTGAAGCAAAATTCCCGTCTTCGGCTCCCCTCCCCAACCCCCAAACCAAACAAAGGATCAACCTTCCATGACTCTTTGGAGCTTACTACCCCTTGTTTTATAATAATAACAAAAACAAAAAAGCCATACTTGTTAGGAGAATAAAGCCAAGTCCTTTGCTAATTTATCCACCCGAGCTACTGGCTAGTACAAGAAACAGACATTGTTTTCTATACCTTCCCATATGCTAGTAATAAGAATACCCAAAGATAGAATTCACATGCACAGTAAAGCAAAATGATCCATTCAAGCTCAACATGTACAGTATTCAATAAGCCACTTAAATCCATTTATACTCCCTTATCTCATCCTTATTCTTCTAGCTAAGATTGTGAGCTTTATCACTGTAAAAAACTTACCCATGTGACTAGGTGACTTGCTCTCCAACTAAGAGATATCGTACATGGCCAAAAACCCTAAAGCTCCTGACCAGACCACAACCTCCCCCTTTTAGAATGCAAGGGGTGTTATAATGTAACACTCTAATACTAAAAAGTAACACCCTAACTCAAGGATAGCAATTGATCCAAATATTTGTACAAAATATGAAACTATACCAGAATTTACCTTAAGGAACCCAACACTGACATGAAAATAAGGCCCACACCATCGTGGATGGAGATGTGGTCTACTAATAAAAAATTATATATTACAATTCACAATAGTCAAATCAATGACCTAACAATAGCCAACAGGGATACCAGTTCATAAATATAATAAAATAATGGGTATTACAACTTTCAAAATCAAAAGTCTAGCATAAATCCTAACATTTGGCATTTGTACAAATAATTTTCAATTGTAGTACATATACCTAGTATAAGGTACAGATGTCGTCTAATCAATAATAAGGAGGTCACCACATGGGTGCCTTCTTGGTATCATTGGAGCTATCACCTGAAAAATGTTAAACAAATGGTGAAAAAAAAAATCTCAGTAATCAAAAATAAAATTTCTTATATATCACCTTAACCATTAGTGAATTATAATGTCAATTATTCCATTATGTCAGTAATAAGTCCAATCATCTTTTAGAACAGAATTCTTGTTTAGTTATCTCACAACTCCACCCTTTCCCTTTTAATACTTGTAGTTTAGTTTAGGGAAGCTCAAAACCCTTGTAAAATTGTCCAAAACCCCTTAGAGGAACACCTAAAATTATTGCCCTTCGTCTTCACCCTTCAAACCCTAAGCTTTTGGCTTGAAATCATGTCTTAAATATACTAATTCATATTTGTCTAGCCGGTTATACCTTCAATAATTGTGTTTAGCACTAGATAAACTCCACATTTGACCAGTCAATACCTAAAAAATGTTCACTACCAGACACCCTCTTCATTATTCTTATTTAGAGCCGGATATCACATGAGTAACATATCAAATTTTTAATATGTGATTTATGAATTAATGAGGGTGAATTAATGATTCAACATAATAATTAAGCATGATTTGGTATGCTAATTGAATCATATGGTTTATTGGATAGGCTTGGAAAGGGTAGCTTAGGCCATTAAGGGCCCAATTGGATGATGCAAACTAAGGCATTAGCTTTTTGCGTTATCCATAGATGACGTGCACTACAACGGATGGTTGTGTTTTGATTTTAAATTAAAAAGGAAAACAAAGAGAATGAAGGAGTTGGAATATTGGTATGTTACAGTTTGCTTTAGGTACCATTTGGAGGTGTTTATAAACCAAGAATCAACAAGGAAAGCCTCTCGTTCCCTCTCTAACTCTCTTTTATGTGATTTTAAGTGGTTTTGGATGATAGAGGATGATAAGTTCATTTCTTGAGGAGTTCTACCCAAACCCATTAACTATAATGGAGCCATTACGAGTTGCTTAAAGTTTATAAACCTAAGGTTGGTGTTTTTATAGGGTTTTATGAATAGGTTTTTGATTTTATGTCAATCTTAGGCTTGAGATTAATGATTGGGAGTAATGATTATTTAACTTAATAGAGGTTAGTCGAAATTAATGGAAGGTTATAAATGGTTGAGTTATGTAGGTGAGAGTCGCGAGCTTGGGTTGGCTAATTATAGCTAAAAGTACTTATATTAGAGTTGAAAATTGATATGGTAGTGTTTGGAGATGTAGATTGACATCGTTTGGACCTCTTTAAGCAAAGGAAGCTCAAGGAGTTGGTAAGTTCATGGGTATCTTTTTTGTTTTTTGTAATAAAAGTGTTGAGGTAATTGAATAATCCAATACTTTTACCTGCTTGTTTGAAATTATTGGAGTCTTAAGAAATTAAATAATATTTTGATATATGTAAAGTGTTATTACTGTTTTAGAAAAATAAATGTAAAGTGGGTATGGTTTTGGAAATGTAAATGTAGTTACATGATTGTAAAAATGAATTTAAAAGACAAAATGTGCTAAGCACGTTCAATATGAGAAATAATTTGATTTAAAAAGGAGCATGTTGATATTGTCTATGTTGTGAGATACATTAGGAATTACATTTATTTGGCATCATCATTATGAAAGGATGAGAATTCAGCTTAGGAGAGTTAGTTCAAATCTATATAACACTCACTGACACCAAGAGAGGTCTTGGTGTTTATTTTATTATTATGGCAGCCCCATCATCACCTTTTAAGGTATGGCTAGGACATATGACACCCCAATATTCGAGAAGGAGAAATCTGTGGTCCAAGAATGAGTGTAGAGTTTTTGGCTAGGTCAGCCCACACAATTGGTAATATTAGGCCAGTATGGTCACGTTTACGTGGTCTTGTTTGCATTATTAGTCCACGAATTTAGTCAAAAATTGTAACATCCTAAAATTTTTTTTCATGATTTATTAATCTAATGAAAGGTAATTGTAGAAATTTAAGTATAATTGGGCTTAAGGATAATTAGAGACGTTTATTGGGTTCGGAAGTGAATTGAGTCACCCAAGCTTAAATTGTAGAGAGAAGTTGGATTTTTAGCTAACAGTGCATTATGCTACAGCATAAAAAATTATGCCGTAACATCATTTTCTGAACCAGTTTTTAAAATGCAAAAATCACTTTGAAAAACAGAGTATGAGATCTGAAACAAAGAGGGGGCGACCAAGAGAGTGTTTCTCTGCTAGGACATCAACTCTTGAGCATTTGAAGATGTTTGAAGCTTAGTCTCACCTAGGTATATCTTATTTATCTCTTCTTCTTCCCCCCTACATGTTTTGAAAGTGAGCTTCAAGGTTGGAAGATGATGATTTTTGGATTTAAGGCTGTAGGTCCAAACTCATTAGTTTAAATGGGACTAATGAGAGTTGTTTAAGTATTTTACATATAATTTAAAAGTTTTTACAAGGTTGTAAGTTTGGGTCATCCATTTTGGATGAACCCTAAACCTCTAAAGTGTGATTTTAAATGGTGGGTGTTATGTTAGTGATTATTTAAGTTAATAGAAGCTAAATGGAGTTAATGAAAATTAATAAACCTAATGGTTATGCTTAAGTGCAAGAGATTGAAATTTTAGGTTATTAGAGTATTGATT
Organism: Prosopis cineraria; assembly: GCF_029017545.1. NCBI lineage: Eukaryota > Viridiplantae > Streptophyta > Magnoliopsida > Fabales > Fabaceae > Prosopis > Prosopis cineraria. The sequence continues at coordinate 14,293 of NW_026555782.1, read as the reverse complement.
GATGAAAGTTAGAAGAATGTTTATGACAATTTTAATGATGACCAGTATAATTAATTGTAGATCAATCATCTTGTGCACTATTCAAGCTTTGGTATAGCTTGAGAAGAACTTTTATTGAGGGGTAAACCTTTGACCTCTTAAAAGTTTGAGGCAACTGAAAAAAACCTAGTTTTTTACAGTTGAATATTAATTGATTATTTGTTGAAATGATTGATTTGGAACATGTTTAATATTTTTAAATTCATAATGCAAATTAGGCATGGTTGATGATGTATTATTGTTGCAAATTATATGTATATTTATATACATGCTAATAGTGATGATGAATGAGAAATTGTGATTATGTACTAGTTGGTGTGTGGAGTGAGTTAAGTGTGAGTATAGATATGTAGATTCATGATACAAATGATTGTTTAGCATGCATATACATATATGATATACGTGCATAGCATGATTAATGGCGGGAGTTTACCTAGGGAGAGGAGTAGTTGACTAAACCCACCTAGTTTTAGCAGCAATTGTTGGAATCGGGAGTTGCCTTGGCACCGACTGTTGGAATCGAGAGGTAGCCCTTGTCCCATGGTTGATTCAGGACTATCCGACTTATTTTATGAGGCACTCGAACCTAACTAATCTCCACCAATTCATGAAGAAACTAGATTAGGGGTACGACACTCTATAGTTGTTAGTAATGAAATAAATTGGATTACACAAGTGAGTGAGTTGACCATGACCTGATAGATCCTCACAAGTGAAAAGGCTGGGTTAGTCCGTGAAGAATGTAGCTATCAAATAGCCATCGATTTTATGTCGGAGGTAATTAGGAGGATATAAGGTTGGCATATGATCATGCATTTAGTCCCGACCACATAGTTATTAAAATTATGGTCTAGTGTGATTTAGGGGTGCATGGTTTGTATTATTGCGACCCTAAGTTGTGCATTATTGATATAAATATATGATTATATGTTTGAAGCCTGATCACATGGTTGTTATTGGTGGTCGAGGCTATACGTTATCTTTCATGTTTATGTGTGTATTTATTGCCAATTACATCCATTTTTAATTGATATGTAACTGTATAGATTAAGTAAAACTTGATTATTGAGTGGTTATACTCACCCCTTAATTCTCAATATTTTCAAGGCCTAGCTCATCAAGTCAAGACCAGGGAAAACGAGCTGAGGCATAGGATTGTAAAGTAATCCTTTGGATGCCTCTTTATGTTGTTTTATGTGTATTGAGATTGTTAACTTGCCAACTAGGAATCACATGAATATTTTTGATACTACTTGCATTATTACTGTATCACACTTGTGTATTTTATGTCCTAGGTTAGTGAGTTTTCATTGCAAACCCTAGTATAGGGCCAAAATATTTGTGCAAGTAGGAATATGTGTATTTTGAATGGTTTGGAGTGAAAATGATTGCTTTGTACAAGAAATTCCTCCTCCTTGTGTCTTATGTGTTATGGGGTTGAGTGGTAAATTTGTGATACATGTGTTTTTGGTTGAGTATAGTATATTGTATAAGTTTTATAGAGTCTATTGAGTGTGATTTAAAGGTGGTTATAAGCTTATGGCACTTGATTGTGATTTTGGACACCTTTGTTATGTTTTGAAAACATAAATGGGTAAGTTTGCAATTTAGTGTCCAATTTTTGATTGAGAAATAATTTAAATGTAAAACTAGTGCCATTAGCTAGAGCTTGAAAAAAGCTTTCTATAGACACTTAGATCACCTCAATTAGACGTTGGATGGAGATTTAGTGAGTGTCGAAAGTTCAGGCAAAAAATCTGCATGGATTCTGCAGTTTATACTGCAGCATAAAATTTTATGTTGCAACATAATTGTCCTAGAATCCTTTTTTTTTTTGCTATGTTGAACCCAATTTGATGTTCTCTTACCTTGTAAGATGTTTATGCTTTCGTATACATGTTTTGCTCTGATTTTATTTTTTTAAAAATGATTTTAAATAATTTTATAGCATTTTAAATTTTAAAAACTTGATATCCCATTTATGTAAATTTTACAATCTTGGTAATTTACTTGAATTAGTCTCATGATTACTTCAATTATGAAGTTAATTATAGAGTAGTAAGGGAGATCTTACAAAAATAACATGAGGATATAAGGGCGTGTATGATCATGCATGATTATATATGTTGTATGAACATGGTTTATGGCACACTTTACATGCTCATTTACATTTTTGGCTTGCTTGTGAATAAATTAAATTATTTAGTTGCTAAGGCATTGTTCTTATTGCTACAGTTATCATTTTACAAATTAAGATTTCACTTAAGGCAAAAGGGAAGCTTTAGAGGGTAAAAAGTAGAGTGCTACTTTTGTAATGCTCGTTTAATTTTTTGCATATTTGAATATATCACTTGTCAACTAGGTTATCATTATTTTGGCATACTTGCTTGAATATCAATTTAAGTTATATTTTGTTGTATTGTGGCCTAGAATGTGAGTATTGTGACAAGATTATTGTTTATAGCTATAATACTAGTGTAAATGCTATTTGTGCATTTATGAACTTGTTTTGATTCACCATGAGGCCATTAGGCTTGTTTGAGATGTAATTAAGTATGATGCCCTTTTTTTATGATTATGGGGTTTTAAATGGTCAATTTATGTTCTAGACTATATTAATTGTACATGATTGTTCATTTAGGTGTATGCTAGTTCATTAGGAGTGATTTAAGCCTGGGTTGAGGGTAATGGCACATGATTTAGGTTTTGAATACCTTGGATATGTAAAAGTTTGAAAAAGAGGTTGTTTTGTATCTAGACATCTAACTTTTAAATGAGATATTGTTTTATTGTAAGACCTATGCCATTAACTAAATAAATTAATTAGTTTTGCGTAGGTACTTAAGTACCCTATCAGATTTTAGAGTTATGGCATGTTGAAAGTTTGCTTTAAGTGCTATCACGACAGTGACATTGGATGGAATTATGATACATGTTAGAAGTTTGCTTCGAGTACTATCATGGCAGCAAAACTTGTAGTCATGAAGCATGATGCTCCGTGATGCATGTTGCAAACGCCATGATGCATGACAAAGCAACTAATGGCTACTATGTATAGAGCACTTCACCGTGATGAATATCTTTTGCATTGTCGACTGCGATAAATGTGTTCTATGCTGTGGTGGATATGTCAGTTGATTGAAAAATGGCCTTCTTGCCCTTGTTATGTTATGTTTTCCCTTTTTAATGTTCTTTCATGCTTTCAATTGTTTTAATATTTTGCTTTTGAAATGTTTGAGCTCAAATACCTTTGGAAAAAATCACTTTAAATTGAAATCCCAACCTTACAATATTTTATTTAATTAAATATCATTTGATTTATTTCTATCATGGTAAACTATAATGGTTATTAGTCAATCCCTAATTATCATGATATGGTGATTGTATGTTAAGTGTCTTAGTAATGTAAAAAAGACACTACAACCGTAGGCCTCCTTCCTGCATATTTTTGTCCTGCTTCGCCAGAAAGCGTTATAAGATCCCTCATTGCAAAATTAATTAGGTTTTAAAAGACTGGGACGTTACAATATCCTCTAGTGTTTATGTGGTGCGCTCAATCTACCTATCAGTCTAGGAGCGGTAAACACTTAGATCGTCTCAATCGGACGTCGAACGGAGATCTTAAGCAAGTCAGAAGTTGCCAAATTGCTGTTAAAAAGAATGCAACGCACCATAACGCGTGGCACAAAGAAGGCACACCGTGCCACATCTATCATTTAGGGCCAAAATGAATTTTCAACTGTCCCCTATAATTTTAAAGTTTTTATAAAAATTCCATGCTTTTATATCTATAATGCACTCTAATTTTGGTTTACTAAATGATAATATTAAGTAATTTCAATTCACAAAAACTTGAGATTTTCGGTTTTGTAAATATTATACACTGGGCAATCCAATAGGGTTACCCAATAATTAACTTAATTTTGGTATTAATTGTGACTAGTAAGGGCAAACTTACAACTTGGTATCGATTTATCGAGTTTTGAGAACCAGCCTGTGGCTTATGTTTGTCATGTGTGTTTGGCTTATACTGGTGCATTGCATATAGAATTGACAATATCTTATTACCACATGTTGTTTTCCCTTACCAAGCTAATGCTAACTATTTTTTCCTTTTTGAGATTACTTTCATTCTTAGGAAGGGAGAGCATGGTAAAACATCAATAATGTTCCAAAAAATGTGTAAAGACTAGAGCAAGGGGTCTGGTAGGTCAACAAGTAATAACGGTAGTGCAAGAACAAGGAGCAGTAAACCAAGAACAACAACGGGAACAACAAGATCCTTAACCGAGAAATAATAATGATGTCTTGAAAGAACCAAGGCAAATGATAAGAAACATCCAAAGAAGGATAGATGGATATGATGAGATCCTTAAAAAGAAACCTAAGGAGAATAGTAAGACAACAGAGATAGCCAGTAGTAATCCCAAGGAAGTTCGTGAAGATATGCACGCTAATGTGCACGGTCATGATGATGAAGAGTATTTCAAGGAAAGTATACCTAAGAGATCGATACGACTAGTGCAACCTAAGAAGAGAGAGTCTGAGAACTCTATTGATCTTGTGCTAAGGAGGCTCACGAGATTGAACCCTCTATCTTTAAAGGTATAATGGAAGATCAAGTTGGAGAAAAGTGGATCAACAAACTTGAAACCATCTTCTCAATCATATCATATACCACTGAATAGATGGTACTTCTCGCCACCACTTTTATGCTCGAGGACATAGCCACATAGTGATAAAAAAGTGTGAAGTCGACAAATGACTCACTTTTGACATGGAAGGAATTCAAAGGCAGTTCTTCGCCTACTATTTCCCCACCTCCTTTAAAGTTGAGAAGGAGTTTGAATTCCATAGGCTCCAACAGGAAAATATTGTAATTGAATCTGTTTTCCTCTGTGTTTTTATTAATAAATCACGATTTACATATATAGATGAAGGGGAGAGAGAATAAATCTAATCAGATCCCTAAACTCTCTCTTATGAAATAAAACTAATAATAATAATAACTAATTACATAACCTAAAAGGAAAGTTAACATTGCAAGCTCAAGAGGGAAAATTAAATTTGTGTATTAGTGGGTTTAGGCCCAATATAGGCAGAGGCCTATATCCAACAAATATGAATGAAAAGTAGTTCATAGTCAAATTTAATAAGCTATCCAAATACTCTACGTATCTAAGCCTTCATGATAATGAGCACTAAAAGGCCAAGCTATTCCTCAGTCAGATGAGGCCAAGATACAGCCAACAGTTAGCTGCCTTCGATATTACCTCCTTTGAAGTTATGTGTACCAAGTTTAGAGCTATTGCCAAAAAGGGCAGAGCTATAGAGGAAAAGAAAAGGGATGGTCAAGGCAAATTCTCATCATATACAAGCCTTATAAGTAGAGTAAGCAAGAAGTCAAGTTTTACCACAAATGCTAGGGAAAGTAGGAAGAAGAGCTTTCCGAAGGGGACCTTAGTCTAAAGGGTCTAATCAAAGGAGTAATGGCCGAAGAAGTATGGGTAAAGCCTGAAATCAACCATCCCAGCAAAGATCTATGGCTCCATCTACTACTGGACAAGCGAGAGCCCTACAGTGCAATAAATGTGGAAGACATCAAGGACAATCCTGGACCTACTTCAAGTGCTAAGATTGGGCACATATCCAAGTATTGCTCAAAGAATGTTCCTACTCCAAATCATAGACCTTCTATCCCCAAGCGAGTCTTCACCATGACTAGGAAAGAGGCCAAAGTTTCATTGAAGTTGATTAAAGGTAAAATTTCACCAAGTGATAACCCAATAGATGCTTTGTTTTATTCTAGTACCACCCATTCTTCTATTTCTAGCAAGTGTGCAAAAAAGTTAAATCTGTATGTCCTTGAAATATTGTTTTTCGTGAATATGTCTACACCAGTTGGTGCCTCTATTAAAACCAATCGGGCTTGTCTGAAATTAGAGTTAGAATTTGGTGATAGAGCCAAAACTATTGATTTGATTTGTTTACATTTGAGCGGTGTTGATGTAATACTGAGAATGGACTAATTGTCTATCAATAGAGCGAACTTAATTGTAATAAAAAAATAGTCTCACTACCACTTTACACAACAATGACTATTGCCCTTAAATCTAATAAGTCCTTGTCGATTATTATTCTAGAGACTCCCAAGTTCCTATCATCCCTACAGGTAGAGAAATCAATGAACGAAGGTTGTCAAATCTATTAGCAGGAGCATCACGCCATGACAGATCTCTCATTTAGGGCCAAAATGAATTTTCAATTGATATAGAAATCAAATGCTTTCATATCTATAATGTACTCTAATTTTGGTTTACTGAATGATATTTAAGTAATTTCAATTCATAAGAACTTAGAATTTTGAATTTTTGTAAATATTATACACTTACTAATCCTATTAGCCCAATGATTACTTGATTTTGGCATTAATGGTTATTAGCAAGGGCAACCTTGCAATGACAAAATACTCGGGTAGATATAATTGTCTTTAGTACCAGTGTAGTAGAATAGACCTCAATGTAGAATTGAGTGATGTGTTTTATCTTCCCATACTTGTGGAAGAATGACGACTACCCTAGTGTCTCCTCCCTTAAGTGTTGCACATGGCTATGAAAGCCATATTGGCCTGGTTGAAGGGAACAGGTACAGTCAAACCTCTTTATGATCCTTGACTCAACCTAAGGCGAAGTTGAAGTCATCTCACTTTCCACCTCCACTCGTAAGTGCTAAGGTGCCTCCAAGCAAATCTTTCGCCCATCTTGATGCAATTTGAATGCTCATGCACATCTCCTAGAATGAGGTGGCTAATAGAAAAGTCAATTACTATCTCAACTCTTACGTGGCTCTCTCGTAAAATTGTTTTGCCTACCACTTATCATCATCATACTTATAGGGGTATGTAGAATACTTAGCCAACTCCAAGAACTTAGCTATAAACGCCTTCTTATCCAGGTTTTCTTACTAAAAAGCATGAAACTCTACTTCTTCCTCAGCCTGCAGTGCCTCTAAGAAGTAATGAAAGAAGAAGCGACACTTAAACTCTTCTAAAAACATTAGAGTGCCATCAGCTGGCCTCATGCTCCCCCACTATCATTTCACATTTATTTCCAGCAACATTGCTGCTAAATACACCCTTTTTCCCAAGGTGAAAATAATGATCAAGACTCGAAGTGATCGATCCACACCTTAGACAAATGGTTTAAGATTCTCATCAAAAGTTAGAAGGTTAAACTAACTAAAACTCCTCTAAATCATTAAGATATCCAGGGCAAGTAGCTCATGAGGTCAAGCATTGCTCTCACCTAAACCGATCTCCATGTGACCCTTGCCCAAATTAAGCCATCAGGATATCCTTGTGTCCTCTTGCTATTGTTTTATGATCTTGAGATCTAAGAATCTCATTATGCCTTCAAACTCTCTGGTTTATATCCAGAATCACATCCCATACTTCTTAAAGGAGTGCATCGTCCTACAATAGCGATGGTGATACTGATGATGTCGTGTATTCATCATTATCCTCTTCCTAATGATGCAACTACCCTTAGAGGGGAGGAAAAAAACAAAATAGGAGCTTAAGGGCTGTAACATACTACCACCATTATTTATACAAGTACAACAATTAGAACCTCTAGAATTGAGAGGCTTTGATACCATAAATGAAATGAACTCAACCTTACACTTAGGCCATCCCTTGCCATAGCAGAAAAGAAAGAAACTACCATTAAAGAAGAATTCACTTAAGGCTATCATGGTATAAAAAGGGCACAATCATATGGCCACCATGATATAAGAATCGATATAATTCCTCTAATAAAAGCCCTATTATGGTAGCAAAGTTTCAAGCAATCATAAGAAGCTATCATAGTAGAAAAGGCAAAAACTCAATAAATTAATCAAAATAGCTTCCCCTTATGCACACCTACCATATTAAGGAATGATTTAACCAACAAACCACACACACACACACACACACAATCAATCCCTATTGCAAAATAACAGGTGAATCCCAGAACAAATATATCACACAATCTATGTAGGCTCCATCTACTCTTAACATTCTTGCAAGCACCTAGATAGAACTCCGCTCTTTTAACAATCATCATACACAAAAATAAGAATAAATAAATAAAATGAATAAAAAGAAAAATCAAGCTACACAACTAGCACTCTGGCAAATAAATCTCCTTATCAACAGACCTAGAAGCTAAAATAATCCCAAAATAAATAAATGGATATGCTCTTAGGGATGGCAGCAAGCATAGTCGTATTTTGAAGGAATCGTACTTCTCATAAAGCTCAATTCCATTACGTTAATTCCCTTCCCACAACTTCACGCGTGTCTCTTGAAAAGCAAAAGATAAAAAGATGAGACAAAAAGTCTCAATAATCACATTTGAGGTTACAATGCATCTATAGCCGGTCAATCACCTGGTCCAATTAGTTACTCTCAAACAAGAACATACAAGGCAGTAATGTATGCATACAAGATACCTAATGACAAAATTCTCATCTATAGCTAAGTTCAACATGTGCATTGCTCAATAGACCATTTAACTTCGTTTATGGCCGACCAAAGGCCCAGAGCTCCTACCTAGACCATTATCTCCCCCTATCCAAATGATAGGAGTTCCATAACTGATATTGAGCTTCTCCCGACCTGGGCTAACAAATTGAGACTACTTTGGCACAAGGGCATCTCCCTACAATCTTTATATAAGGGCAAATCAGTGAGATCACATACCACCCTACAATCAATACCGAAATATCCATTATGTTTGTGATTAGCAATAAACAACTAAATTTTGATAGCTTCGTTTAAGGAATATAAAAATTAAATTCGTTATCTCCATGTTGATAATTGATAATGTCATCCATTTAACAGCCCCACTGTAGGATCAATCCATCAACAAATAATACTATATAATGTCACATTCTATATTACATATAGCTAATATTGTCAGGGAGAGAGCATTGAAATATCATTGTGCATCTTTATAAGCAAAAAAAAAAAAATTATAGTACAAAGAGCATAAAATGAGTAACATCCTAGAAAATTTAATAGTTTGTGTAAAATGTGCTGGATATTAAACAAAATTAAAAATCATAATTTTAACAATCAAAATCAAAATTGTTGGAAAAAAAATTAATGAAAAAATGTTTTGAAAAGCACCCGATTAAAGTTACAAGGAAAAATAGTAACTACTGTGCACAGGAAGGGATTTGTATTAAAAATTGGTAGCACAAATGTTCTCAAGAAATAATAAACCATTCAAGTAAAATTACTAAAGTGCTGGATATTAAAGTTACAAGGAAAGATCTCTAATTGTAATGGCCTATCCTCATTTTGAAAGGGATACGTTGCTAGTGAGGAAGTGCAAAATATATAATATAAGATGATCAACTTTAAGATTGGAATGCACAAAATTCATAAAAGAAAAATCACTCAATGATGACCAGGTGTAAGTGAATAAAATCTTCCGGATTTACCAACTACCAATCCACAGCACTGAGCATGAGTGACAACCACACATAAGGGCAAATAGAGAACTAGTTTCCCCCAAATATTTTAACACAGGAAAAACATGGAACAAAAGACAATTTTAGTATTAGAAGACAAAAGTGATATAAAGGTGAATTTGGAGTAATACTCTGTAGTGAGAATTTCCTTCAGAAGAACCAAATCTTTCACTCCTTTGGTATCCATTTATATAATTCCAAACAAATTCTATACACCATTTACAAGCCTTCCATTATGTAATTCTTCAACAAATTCCAGCCCTTTTAATAAAAAAAACATATGGGCGGTAAAATTATTGAATTAATTCCTTAATTGGAAAAAGAGAAAGGTAATCATATTCATGCCCATAGATTGTAGAATAAAGTAGAAGCAATCAAAAACCTTACCTCAAGAGACATGAGTTCTTGGCATCGAAATCTCCAATTAGAAAAGTTATTTGAACGAAATGGTCACTGCAAAGAAAAATTGTGATTTTCTGTTAAAGAATGAAGACATTAAAGGAAAACTTATGAAACTACGTGCTTTTATTAGAATGTAATATGAGATTTAAAAAAAAAAAAATCAACCACCCTTGGTAGAACAACAAAGATTTATCATCAGATAAATTTGTCTGCCTTCAAGTTGTAAGTCTTACAAATGATGATGACATATTGAAATAATATAAACATCAATATAAAAACACCAAACCCAACAGGAATTGGATAAAGTTGTTTGCAATTCTCCCTCCCTCGTACACCTTTTTTCCAAAACAAAAAACCTTGGAACAGAAAGCAAAACCATTGTTGACAAAAAACCAACCTAGTGGAAAACGACACCCTGCCAAAGATGAAATTTCCCATTGTTAGGAACCATTTTGGAAGGATATACCTCAAAAGCCCAACAAAAGACACATCCAAATCCTGCATTGATTTAATGTAGGCTACTTACATTAAAGATCGCCATGTATCATTCATGGATAACAAAAGCAAAAAAGGTCAATCCTCGGATAAAAGAATTGAAAAAACAAAACACAGGAAAACTCAGAGTAATTCTAAAAATTTAAAAGATTTCTCACCTACCACTGAGTATATGGGGTTGAAAAATGCATGATTCATCATATGAGGTTGAAGAGAGCAGAAGCGATTGATGTTAGTGGGAGAAGTAGAAACTAAAGTGTGGGGAGAATGAAAGGAACACACACAGACACATATAGTTTTGGGTTTAAAATGTTTTAAATATTAGAAATTAAAAATCGCACTCTTAGAAAGATGAGTTCATCTTCTGGCAATGCTTTTGAGAAAGCCTACATCGTTAATGCATAAAAAACACGATAAGGTGTTTTTGTTTAATAGCCGTTACCTTCAGCGCTGGTCGTTTGAAAGGTGAGGCCCACACGAGTGACTTGACAGACTTGAAGATTGAAATGTCTAAAGGAATGGCATCTTTTTCATTTCTCAAATCAGGATGTGTGTGGGTGTGCGTGGGTGTGTGAGAGAGAGGGGGGGAGAGAGAGAGTGAGAGAGAGCATTTTGATTGCAAAGATTCAATTATTAAGTCAACCAGGGTCTGAGCAGAACATTCTAACAGATACCTAGAGCTTGGGCAGCAGACATCCTTTTTCTATGGTCATTGTTCAAAAGCCTCTTGACAAAGTCTTTAGCTTCTGGTGATATTGATGGCCAAGGTGAATCATCAAAGTTAGGATTAGCTCTTAGCACAAGCCAGAAGATTCTTAGTCTACTTCCACTTAACAATATGTATGTAATAACTCCGATACTCCATAAGTCTGCTTCAACACTGTAAGATCTATGGAGCACTTCAGGTGCAACATAGTAGGCACAGCCAACAATATCATTGAGGCGTTTATCTGCATGAATATGAGAAGTAAATAGTAAGTTTTAAAATCAGGAGACAATACAAAACAAAGAATAATTAAGAACTATGCTTGGAGATGAACCTGTCAAAAAACAGTGAGAAATGCTCTACAGGTAAACCTGTATAATGGAGAATCTAATAACTGACCCATACCTCCAATGCCCAAAGTGCAGAATGACATGACTTCTAAGTCATGTGAATATAAACAAAAATTTCCACTTGGTATTCCTTAGGAACGTTGCCAAACTAAACTGAACTCAATCAGACAGAATATGAAAATAAAGAAAACACAAACTAATTTAAACAACAGATTTTGAATCAATTAACAGCCCAAGTATGTTTTTTTTTTTTTTGAACGAAAAACAGCCCAAGTATGTTAAGTGTGACAAAATGAGTTCACATACAACTGCCATTTTCATTCCTCCATTTCCAACTTCTCACTATTACTCGCATCAAAGAACTCCACCCCGGGGGCAGTTTAATACCAAACACACCATATGAATATGGTAGCAGTAAAAAAATTTTAGTTAATTCCCATAAAAAAATTCTTTTGGTTAAAAGTAAGTAAAAATAGCCAAGGTCTCTTTTGGTTCATCCAACAAAGGCACCGAGAGTATGGCAGAGAGATATGCCAACTTTTAAAAAATCTACACCAAATACAGTAATAAAACTTGAAGATGTATATGCTATGCTATCTGACATCCATTAACAAGCATCATGAATTTGATTATCCTAAGATGTAGTAAGAAATGACTAATTCAAAAATCCAGTAATCCTAGGATTGAATTCTCATTCGGGAAGAAATAGACATTTGCAAGTATGGTTTACAACTAATATACAATTTTGACATCACAAGACTCCATCCAGTTGGCTCAAACTTAAAAAAGCATTTGAAAGATCATCCTAACAATCAAAATAGAAATAATTGGTAAACAGAAAAAGAGAAACAAAGAAGTGGAAATCAGCAGTCATATCCAATAAAGAAAGGGGCTAGAACACTCACACCATCAATATTCGAGGCGATGAAAAGATTGGGATCCAGTCATCTTAAATATGCACTTTCCATCATATTTTCCATTATAATTTCCTCAGAAGATTGGCTGCCCTGTGAGGAAAATAGCATTGCATAGAATACAATCGTGAATTACAAAACATAAGGTAGTAGTAGAACTACCACAATACCAGCAATCCCTGCCATAGCTTAAGAAATCAAAAGGCATTGATTATATTTAATAATGTACAGTGGGATATATGACTTACTAGTTATTCTCATTTCTCTACCAGTTTGAACATTTTTGTTAAACCATCCTCTTATACCAAAAATGAACTAAAGCTAAAGTGAACATAAAATCAATTAGCAACTTAAATATGGTACAGGTACTAAGTTTATAGTAATTGATGCTACCATAGAAAATCAATTATTACCTGGTCTAACAAAACCCGATAGACCAAATCCACAACCTTCATCAGAGAATCATCTCCTTTTGAGACAAAAAAAGAAAATTCTGTGGAACAAGCAAATGTATAGGTTGACAAATAATACATTGGAGAGGTAATTATATACCTTCACCAAAAAAAAAGCAAAAAAAAAAAAAAAAAAAAAGGTTTTAGATCACAGTGAATGACTCCTTGGAGATGACAAAAGGCAACTAAATCTAGAATTTGTACAAGAATTGCTTTTCTGTCATCCTCAGTGTATCATCCACCTCTTTACAACTATTCATATTACAAGAATCCAAGTAAAATCATGATTGTCAAACCAAACTATCCCAGAAGTCAAAAGCATGGAGGAAATATAAGTTATAAATGGTTGAAATGATGCATAGCATTTCATTTTCACCTTGAAAGAATTCTGTAGAGCTTAAGAAATATCATTTTTAACAAATGATACAAAACCCATGCTAATATATCTTTAAGGCATGATATAAGGAAAATAATGGCAGCTTTGTCAAGTAAAGGTCTCCATATCAACCTCAATTTACCCCACATTTACATGAGTATTCAAAACCAAGCATCAAATGTTACATATTTAGCATACATGCTAGGGGACAATAAGTAGGATAGACAAGGATAGTCTAAGTTGAAAAAGCAAACTAACCCACTGTAAATATATTTCTACACATTTGGATTGGACATTAAATGACATAATTGTCACTAAAACTTGTCGGAATGAATTAAGAAGCATGATTAGATATCAAAGAAAAAGCATCTAACTCAAATAAAAGTACATCCATATTTGATAGGGTTAAAGTGCATGTAACGAATATTGTTGCAGCTCAACATGCCAATTTTCCAGCCTCCAAAAACCAGCCTCAATATACACAAATTTCCATAGAAGCATACATATAGCACATAGTTTGGGGGTTACAAGCACCACACGAACAGATAAAAATATCTATGCATTCAGATTATCCATCAAATGATATAATTGTAATTGAGCAAGAGTGCATTGAGTATTCCATAGCCAAAAAAACCTCAGTTCAAACAAAAGCTTGGTCACTATTCTAAGGAACCACATCCCGTTTTGATAGAACTCAAGGTATGAATGTCAAAACATTAAAAACAGCTCTATAAGTCAAGCCCAAACATCTAAATCATTCTCAACAACCACATTAGCATCTCAGCATTTAACCCAAACATCAAAAGATAAATATAGATTATATGTTGGGGGCCACCAAGAGAATATCCATGTATAATCTAAGAGTAAAAGCAAAGTAATCCGCCAAAAAATATATTCCTGCATCTTTAGATAAGGAATCAAATCCCAAAGAAAAGCCATCAAAATAAAACGAGTACCGTCATTTCTCTAGCAAGCCACATTTCAATACAAGCATTCTGATGAAGCAATGATTTACATGTAGCATATTTTTGAGAGGACTA
>NW_026555781.1:0-50001 GCF_029017545.1 Prosopis cineraria | reverse complement strand
AAGACAATTTGGTTTAATGATGAGACCCTAACAAAACTTCATAATCAAAGCTATATTTTGACTTTTTATCTTCTTAAAACCAAGCCCCCTATCATTTTATCTATAGTGATGTTGTCAAAAAAAAAAAAACAAGAAGCCTTGAGCATAACATCAATTTTACGAAGCTTGACGATGTTAGGTTTGTCCCCCTAACCTCAAGCGAGGGCATATTTAAATATTTTAAAAAAATAATTTTTAGGTCTTTTATTATTTTTATATTCTAAAACTAATTCTTGTAATTTAATTTATTTTAATAAAAATTATGATTTGATCAATTAAATTGATTAATTTTTTAAAATTAAATTATTAATAAGTAAGTAAATTTTTAAAAAACACTCTTAAAGTTTAAAAAATAATGATTTAATACTTTTAGACTAAAAGAGAAATTAATTTAATACAACATTTATATTTCCAGTATTTTTATGACAATTTTATATGCATGAAAATTATTTAGAAGATATAATTTAATTATTTAAATTTTATTTATAAATGTTATATAATTAAGTTTAAAGTTATATAATCTATTAATAAAAATAAAAGCTTTATTGAGTTTTATATGAATAAGGACAATATATGCTTTTATACCAATGCTAGGTCGTTGCTTGTAAATTTTTCACTTTATAGCTCGATGTAGTAATAAGTGAGTTAGAACTACTACATCAACACTTAAATGTAATGTTAAATGAACAAGAACTATCACGTTATGCTGGACGAGTGTGGCTAAAGAAGTTAGATCATGTGAACAAGATTAAATTTGGTACTTGAAAGTTTAGACCTTGACTCATTAATATATGGAGTTGGTAAGAGTATGGTTTATTAAAAAAAATTGATATTTGTGCTTGTAGAAAACTAAATGGCTCGATGAACAAACTAAGGATATTTAAGGTTTCTAACTTTGGCATATAGGGAATGTAAATAAATTAGATGAGGTGGATATCATTGTTAATGAGCAGTGGAAGAAGAATGTGGTAGAAATTAACAAAACTGTGGACAGAATTATTTTCTTAAAAATAATAATTGAATGTGAAATTGTCAATTATTAGCGCTTATGCACCTCAAGTTAAGGCAGAAGCCAATCTTAAGAAATGGTTTTTAAGAGGACTTGAAGAGATTGTTTCAACATATACCATAGAGTGAAAAGATCTTTATTGGAAGAGATATTAATGGTCATATTAGAAGGGAAGTAAGTAATTATGTGAGGGTGCAAGGTGGTCTTGGTTTTGGGGGGCTAAACAATAAAGGATAATTGATTTTTTATTTTTCTTTGACAGATGATTTTAAGATTGTTAACACTTGTTTCAAGAAAAGGGATGAACATCTCATTACCTACAAGAGTAAAGCCTCAAGGTTAGATTGATTTCTTTTTGCTAAGGAACATGGATAGAAGATTTATAAAATTTGTAAAGTGATTCCTAAGAATGGTGTAACAACAAAATATATGGTCTTTGTTGTAAAATCTCACTCAAATAACCACAATTTACCAATAAAAATATATAATTAAAGGATTGACTCCTAAAGGTGATTACCAATCTTTAGTTCAAAATCAAGAGATCCTAAGTTTTAATAGTCATAAGAAGTTTAAATCAATCATAATCTGTTATATCAGAGTAGAGATAAGTTACGGAAGCATGAAATACCTCAAATGAGTGAAAGAAATAAAAAACGGTTGAAAAAAAAACTTATATGTTGTGTAGCAGGGCAATGCGCCATGGCTTGTGCACGTTGCGTTGCGGTGTGTTGCTCTTTGTGCCACATGCTGCGGCATGTTGCATGAAAATATCGACAGATTCTGTTATCATTTGACAACAGAATTGAGGAACTTCGGATGTGTTCTGATTCTCTATTCGACATCCGAATGACGTGATCTAGGTGTCTATGAAAAGCTCTTTATATGAATAAAACTAATGGCATGAGTTTTCACTTTCAAAATTAGTCATACCAGGAAGTTGGACACCCAACACAATTTGACCACTTTGCATAACTTTCATATAAAGAGGGTGTCCAAAACCCTTAATAAGTGCCAAAAGCCTTTCTTAACTCTTAACACCTGAAGCATATTCATTGGATCTAGGACTATCGGTACAAGTCATTGCACACACTTAATAACAGTATAATATAAATTCACTTCTCAAACTCATTTCACTAAAAATAGAAGGGGGAGATATTTACCATTTCATTGCATCCAAACTAAATAAAACAAGTTCAAAACATTATTTTTACACTTGCACTAGTATTTTGACCCTATCAATATATATATAATCATACATAAATATTCAGGGGCCAAAATATAACTCATATATTTGCCAACAATAAAATAGTGCAAGTGTGATGGTATACAACCTAGAATTGAAAATTATATACGATTACACAAAATAAATCATATACTAGAGGCATACAATAGGAATGTGCTAATTCCTAGCCGTTTGAACCTTCTCCCTTTCTGCCACCAGAGCTAGAGCCTAAAAAGTGTTAAAGAAGAGCGGTGAGTCTAGCAACTTAGCAACTATGGTAAAACCTACCCTATGTAGTTATATATTACTTATAAACTAAGTACATGTATATGAAACCAAGTACTTAAAATACATTTAACCACATATAAAAAATTATCATTTCACTTTTAATCCATTTCCATCTCACATACGCTAGGTGCATTGTCATAATATATTTAGACATGTGACTATGACCTCTTATCCACACAACTTGCCATAACTCAACACGTGTGACACGTCATATATTTACATAGACAATGATCAACCAACCTTATATACTCCTTATTTTCTCAGATTGAAACCATAGGCTATAATACTAAATAAGGCTCTATCTTTGTGATTGGCTTTGTCTTTGTGATTGGACTACCCAAGCTTACCAATCATGAGGTATGACTCAGTTAAAAATCACATAACTCACTCTTGAACCACAATTTCTCCTATTCTCAAATCTCTAGGGTGTCTTATACCCTAGGTTATTCTCCTTATTGAACTAATAGAGATAGCTAGGTTCTAATCCCTCAACAAACTATGGGACAGTCTTTCGATAAATTATGGAACAAGGCTATTCTCTTGTGCACTGAAAGGTAGTCTAAATATCATATAAATTTTTCTTTACTACCAATTCTTAGGCAAACTCTTGCCCACTAATCATGCCATAAATGATATTCACCCTTGTCTACATTTCATATTCACCCATAAACGATATCAGAGTCAACACATTAGGCTTATGACTGAGCGCTACCCAAATGAGCATCAATTTTATATTTTCACTTATGTCACATAAACACACCCGTTTTAATCACAATTTCTCATCTTCATTAAATCCACTATTAACTACTCATTTAAAACACATTACAAACATGCAACTCATCTCAAATATCACTTTTGCAACTTATAACTCATTTTGTCATCTCTTTAGCATGTTTAAAACACATATCGAAGTGATTTGATAAATGTAAGGTTGCATTGCATGATGCACACATTCACAAGTCAAAATTTTTATATTAAACACATAATTAACACCACATTACAATTAACATATAACTACTCAAAGTAGAGTTTTCTCAGTTACCTCAAACTTTTGAAAGGTTAAAGGTTTGCTCCTCAATAATAATTCGCTTCCAACTTGAATTTCTAAGCCAATAGGTGACCAAGAGCTTAATCTACAATTTAACAAGTTAATCTCCATTAATAATGCCAAACTCAGGTATTCAACTCTTATTTCTCTACTTCTAACTCACCCAATGCCCACATTGCTCACATTTAGACCTATCCATTAGGTTATTAATTCTCTTTAGTCTCCAATAACATTAACGAGCCATTAAACTCTCATTAAATGATATCACACTCTTCCAACAACCCACATTAATACAATTTTAGATATTTATGGTGTCCAAAAATTCAAGACACCAAAATTTATTATACCTATAGATACTCCTCCAATCTACTTCCATTAACTCTATTTAAGCTAATAGATTTAGACCTATAACCTATAAGAACTGAAAATCTACTTTTACTATCAAACCTTAATCATAAACTCCTAAATGTAGAAAGATGGGGAGATTAATTAGTATGGTACTTATCTTGGGTGTTTATAGCTTCCAAAATACTCAGTCATCCAAACACAAACCCTAGCAGAGCTTAGCACTCTTCTTTGTCTTCTCCTTTCGTTCCTTTCCATTTCTGTCTTAGTTTCATGTCTAATGAATTGTAGAAAATGATCATGCATCACGGCGAACACACAATGCGCTATGGCGTATGGCACAGAGAGGTCTTCATTCACATCTGAAGTGTCTGTGCATCATGGTGGATGCTCTTCATGTTGTGTTATGTGGCACAACAACCTTAACTCTTCATTTTCTTCTCCTTTTGATGCCCAAGTGGCCCAACTTGATATCGAACTCACAATTTAGGCTGAAATACAATCAAACAGGATTATTAAACTTCCCTAGCCATACCCCACCTTAACTTACTTAATTATCCTAATTAGATTTTGTTAATCAGGAGATTAAAAATTGAGATGTTATACTTGTCCTTGGTATTTGTTTCACAAGTAAAAATCAAAAGTGCAACAAGTGATAAATTTAAGGATTAGGTGGTAGCAATTAAAAAGTGAGAGATAGGAATTTTAAGTGGAATCTTTTAGCCGAAAAGAATTGAGAGTCCCAAAGAAGTGCTGGCATCTTTGCTAGAGGATATGATTAAGAAGGTAAGGAAGGTTGCTAAAAAAAAAAATTTCGGAGAGTTAAAAGGTTTTGGTCTAAAGATAAGGAGTTTTTGTGGTAGAATGATAATGGACAGGAAAAAGTCAAACATAAAAAAAGTGTTTTTAAAGCCATTTATTTGTACAAGAATAAGTAGATTTAGTCCATTTACTAAATCTAATCTATAAAAAAAGTGACATTTATAAGTTTAAGTGAGTTACTCACTCAACTAACATGTCATTGATATACTCTCATTTCATACTTATAAAATATTTTTTTAACTATCTTGGGGCCTCTAAGGCTCACTTGTACACCAAAAACAAAACTAAGGATAATGTAGATAAATAGAGAAATGCTCAATTGGATTTTTGTCTTACGTCATTGGAAACTATACGTGGCAATAAATAATACAAGATCAGGACAGTTGTGCCGATGAGAATTGTACAGTAATCTAAATAAAAGAATATTCTAGTATGCATAGTTGATAGCCTTGCAGCTGAACAAGCAAGCAATAACCTTAAGCCAAAACCAATCAATCATCTAGGCTTGGGCTTGATATGGGCTTCTTCTCTAACATTTTCCCTCGAATGAGATGAGCTAACAGTAAGGCTAAGTTTGTCTTTAAGTTTCAAAAATCTTGATGAAGATAATGGTTTAGTAAGGTAGTCAGCAAGTTGATCTTCAGATGGAACATAAGCAACAGTGATTTTCTTAGCCAACACTTAGAGTAACCAAAAACGTTAGACATAGAGTAGTCTGGTTGCTTGTTAAACAAGCATGGAAAAAGAGTGTTCATACTCAAAATAGGAGTAGGTAATCAATTGATTACATGAATGGCACAAGAAAAGGCATCCCACCAAAGTTTCAAGGGCATTTGAGCCTAGACAAGAAAACTTAATCCCATTTCAACAATATGCCTATGTTTTCACTCAACTCTACCATTTTGTTAGGAAGTATATGGACAAGTGTATTGTGCAGAAATGCCACAGTCATTAAGAATAGGAATGAAACTTCTATATTCACCACCAAAATCACTTCGAAGAAATTTAATCATTAAATCAAAGAGATTTTCAGTCATAATTTTAAAATGCTTAAAAGCACCAATAGCTTAATGCTTAAACTTCACGGGATATCCCCAAGTGTATCGACTATAATCATTAACAAAACATATATAGTATTTATATCCCAAGGGAGAGGCCGCATGTGCTGGACCCTATAGATCAGAATGCACAAGTTCTAATGGTTGTTTTGCATGAGAATCAGACACAGTAAAGGGCAATTGATGGGATTTTCCAAACTATCATGCAGTGCAAATAGTAAGTTTCTCATTCAACTTAACACTTTGATTACAATCACTAAGAACTTGCTTACTAATTTTCTTTGAACTATGTCCTAAACATTGATGCCAAGACTGTAAAGAAACTAGATTAGCCTCTACATGAAATGCTTTAGAAAACTTGTTAGCACCTATTGATGGAAACTGAGGCTCTTGCTCAACTTCAAAAGCTTCTCACATCTCTGTCCT
Organism: Prosopis cineraria; assembly: GCF_029017545.1. NCBI lineage: Eukaryota > Viridiplantae > Streptophyta > Magnoliopsida > Fabales > Fabaceae > Prosopis > Prosopis cineraria. The sequence goes on along the minus strand of NW_026555781.1, from coordinate 43,744 downwards.
ATAACCAACACCCTGAGGTTCCTTGGATCCTTCACAGTACAACCAGCACAATTAAAATTCACCAAAACATCATTATCATCAAGTAAACCATTAATACTTAATAGATTCTTTTTGCTTTTAGGAACCACTAACACATCATTAAGTAGAAGTTGAGAGGATTTTTCTATAGTGGGTAAAACTTCATTGACCGCATTTGTTATTAAGACTTTTGAACCAATGCCTGTCACCTTTTTACCTATGTCACGTTTGGTTGAGCCACTCTGGCTGAGATTAGTGAGTAATGTGATGAGTGGTTCCACTGTCTAAGTAGTATGCAAGGTCACACACAGTCCCAGGTGAAGTATAATAAGCTGACGGATTAGAGGAGCTATAGGTTGATGGATCTGCCTTGCCATAATTTTTGTCATATCTGTGATAACAATAAAAAACTTCATGCCCACCCTTATGACAAAGTTGACACTCGACTTGTTACGAGTCCCACTGGAGGGTGTTGTTACGTCCTCTTCGACCATGACTTCTGTAACTATGGTTACCACTGCGACCACGCCAACCTCTCTTGTGATTACGACCACAAGAATTGTCATATCTAAAAGCAAGATTAGCCATAGCATTACTCACATCATTCACAGCAGAACGATGAACACTGTCCAGACGATTCTTATAGGTGAGAAGTTTTGCTTGCATCTCCATCCATGTAAGACCTTCTTTCTCATTGAGTTGAACAATAGGTATATATTCAGCATCCAAATCAGCTAAGGTTTGCAACAGGAGATCATCCTGGGAAATAGGATGTCCAGCTAGCAAAAGTTGATCAAAAAGAGTCTTCATCTTGTCAAGATACTATTCATATAAGGGACAATTTTTAAAAAATGTGATAACGCTTTTGAAAATGTATAATTCTTTAATAAACAACAGTAAAATATAAGTAGTTTATCTTGTATGTAATAAAACAAAAGTGGAGGGAGTATTAAATATCCAAAGGAGTGATTTTAAAATGTAAAAGTGACCTCTTAGTGCTTGCCTTTGCCGAACTCATTTTATATACATATATATAAGATTGTAATTATTATGCGCAATTTGCGAGGCCGGATACTGAATGATCTATATATTTATTTTTGCCGATCATCCACTTGCAAAGTGGGTTAACATAACATCTATATCAGAAGTGATGGTAGTTATGGTATCCAATACATTATTTTGTCTCCAGTTGTTGATTATTAGTTTATTATTAATTAATTAAATTGTCTTGCATATACATGACAGGCATGAAAATATATAATTTAATTTTGTAGCCACACTTGTCAAAATTTAATTGATGAGATAGAGAAAATTAAAGCTAAAACCTAACTTTAACATGTAACTTAATTACACGGCCCCCCTAAGTGGCTAAAGCCTGCTAACTCCTTCCTATGGGCGTCCCCTAAAGCATATGGAAGGCTAATAATGAAATAATTAGTGAAAAAGCTAAAACCCAACATTGACTCATTATTCTTACACTCTTCACCTGGCCTAGAACTTCCTCTTTCATCAAAATTAAATCCTTATATTTAGAATAAATAAGTAAATTACCCTTTGAATTAATGTCTAGAAGTAATTGAAAATCTAAATTTATCTTTTATAATATTCCTCTTAACTTTGAAAAATCGTCCAATTTGACTCTTGTCATTAATAAAAAATTAATTTTGAGTGTTAGTAGGCCAAAAATGATAGAGAAAGACATAAAAAATTACAAAAAAGAGCCAACATTTACAAATAAGGACAAAATAATTATAGAAAAGGATCTATGAATTCCTTGGTCCTTTTATGTCATTTTTGAGATCATTTTCTATCATTTTATGGTTAATTAATAATTAAATTTAACTTTTATTAATGGTAGGGGTCATATTGCAATATTTTTAAAAGTTAAAGAGGAATATTATACAAAAGATAAATTTAAAATTCTAAACACTTTTTGACTTACTATTTAGGAAACAATTTGCTCATTTATCCCTACATATATTCTCTTCATTTCAAAATATAAATATTTCAGGATGACCTCTAGATTAATTTATATATTTATAAGACACTGATATTTTGTCAATTTTGTACTTCATTTAATACATCGAAATATTTACACATTAATTATAAATAAAGCTATGGTAAGAAAAATGTTAATAAATATTATTTTAAACTTTTAAAAAGATATATAAAATAACATATTTTTTAAAAAACTTATTTTATGAAACGAAGAGAGTTGTGTGTACATATAAACAGATATAAACAGATGAACAGCGTGCAGCTGGTGGATGTCCGTACATGTTGAGTAGGAAATGAGGCATCTTTTAACACTGGACTGGTAAATTTCGTTCAAGTATGAAACTGAAAAAGCTATTCCATCGCTATCGCTATCACTCGCTCAAGTTTTTTTTTTTTTTTTTCCTTCGATGAAACATATCTCGTTCAAGTTGATGTACATTCTAATTTTAATTAGTCGTCTTATTATGTAGTTTTTCTTGTGTATTTTTTGTCACACATAATTATTTTTTTTATTAAAAACAATTCTGTTTGAAATATCAACCAGCTCTAAATATGAATACCTCTTTTTATATATGAGATTTGAATTATTTAATTTATCACGCTTAGAGAAGCCAACCCCTTCTATTAATCCTGGCCTCCTAACTGTAATTTTTTCTTCATAAAATATAAATGTCATTTACTATTAGTTCCTAAGTTGGCATTTTACAAAAGATTGAAGACACTATATATTTTTCATTTTAATTTTATATATAATCTTTTATGTATATATAAATAACACAATTGCTTCAACTTTTGATAATATAGCTGTCATGAAATTTATTTATTTTCAACAAGATGATACTATATATATATATATATATATGTTTTTAAAAACATTAATATTATTTAATTTTTTATTTTATATTTGATGAAAGAAATTATGAAAATTATAAATGACAAACTTTATCAAGAATTTGAATAAAAATCTCAAAATATATTGAATGCTATGCGTTTGATATTTATTATAAAATCACTTATTTAAAAGTTAAAGAAATTATAGTTAAGATATTCTTTTACAAAAAATACACTTTTTTTCCTAATAATCCAGCTATTAAAATTTATAACATAAATAATTTTTACTCTAATATAATTCAATTTCATCAATATAAATATTTTTAACAATTTAGAGTCATGACTCATTGTATTGATGTATTTTCTATTATGACATTACTGTATTGATCTGTCATTATCATATTAATAATATATATAGATTTAGTTTTCTTTTATTATCATCAACATTTTTTCATCTCGGTTACTCTAATTAAAAATTTTTGGCTTTGCCCCTTGATGTATGTATCTTAATTTATTCTTTGAAGTGATAAAGTGCGTTGAAGAAGAAGAAGAAAAAATAAGTGGAATAAAGAAATAAAAATAAATGAAAAAAGCACCATGATTGGGACGTGGAAGCAAGTGTGATGGAACTAGATGGGCAACAAAATCTTATCCTCTATCTTTCTTTTTCCTGCGATTCCCCATCACATGCCCATCAACATAATCAACATAAATTAATTAAAGAATCATCAAACCTATCAATTAAAGTTAAACTATACCTACATGCTTCTATTCTCAATGCTTATGTATCATTATCATTATATAATACAAAATGTATATACCTTGTCATACTTACGTGACTCGTTTTTAAATTTCATGTAACATATGTAGATGCCCAAAATGCCCACTCATCTGGTTTTACGTACCAAATAACTCCTTAGTATACCCCCCTTCGTTAGTCGATAGTGAAATATACTCCCTCCAGTTTTTAATATGTATATATATGTATATATATAAGATGAAGTTTGGAAATTTGTTTTATCCTTATATAAGATAAAAAAAGAATAATTAATTTATTAATTAATTTATTTTTTTGAATTCTTAGAAAATAATTTATTATAGTTATTAATTATAAAAAAGATAAAATTAGAAAGTTGCACATTATTTTACAATTTTAAGGTTACAGCTAATATTTCATTCAAACTTCCTCTTGTATTGAATATCGGAGAGAGTATACAGCAATGTAATGTCGGTCCTTCTGATTTTCTTTTGTATATAATATTATTTTTATCGGCTTCTGTTTATAAATTATTTTTAAAAGTTTTTTATGTCCCTCTTTATAATTTATTTTCGCAAAATACATTGCGAGGGCTCCTCTGTTGGATTCTATGTAGTTTTGCGTGATGCGTTTCTCTCTTTCTATTTTAAGGTTTAATTTTATTTTTATATTTATTTTTTGAGCGTTGAGCACCTATACTTTTAAATGTAACAATTTTTTTCTTGAAGTTTTTTTTTTTCAGGTGTAAAAACATTCTTCTATTAGGAGGTCATTAACTGTATTATTTTCTACTTGCAGGACATATGCATGAGGCTCATATATAGTGATAAGTAAGTCTCTGACCATATTCGTTAGTGTTTATTTGTCATTAAACCTTTTTTTTTAAAGCGTTGGACACTTTAAAGTTTTTTTTTAAGAGCATTACATATCTTGAAGTTTTATTAAAATAAAATTTAATAAATATTTCTAAAATATTAAATATTTTCATATTTAAGAATTTAAATATTATTATTTATAAATATTCATTCAAAATTATAAATTATTTTTAAAATATTAACAACTCAAGCTAGCATTTTAAAATTTATAAATGACTTCTTATTTTTTACATATCGATCTTCGATCTTCTTTTTGATATAGTGTCCAAATCATTACGCCTCGAAACTTACTTATATTTTTACTAATGGTTAAGGTCTTTAAATTTTTAGGTCATTTTTTGTAATTTTTTTTGCCAACTAATGATTTTTCTCCAAAATATTGCACTACTTAAATTTAATACTCTTTGTATGTTGTAGTGTTAGAAGTAAAATAAAAAATATGACAAATCAGGACCAACAATATGCTAATAAAAATATTTATTTAAAAAGTGTTGCTTATTTCATTAAAGTCCTACAACAAAAGTTACTTAATAAGAGAAAAACAAAGAGATAAGAAGAAAAAAATATCTTCATTAATTTAGAGGTTAATTTCCTTCATTTTTAATACAAAATTATAAAATATCAAAAATATTAAGATATTAAAGTGGGTGGTGTAATGTTTTAAATATTAATATTTAAACTATTAAATATTAAAATAATTAATATTTATTAATTTTTTAATAAGATTTCAAAGTGAGAAGCGTTTCTAGAAAAATGATTTAGGGACAAATTAATAACAAAAGACATGATCAAAGTCTTAAATATCACTATGTGTGGACCCTATGCATATATCATGTTAATGAAAAATGAAAAAATTAATGGTTGACTAATAGAAAGGATTTTTTGCTCCTTAAAAAAAAATAGTTCAATAATAAAATTACCTCTCATTTAAGAGTATAAGATATTCAACGTTCTTAAAAAATAAATACAAGAATAAAATTGAACCTAAACCATTCTTTATATGCTTGAGTCATTTTCAATCTCTTTGCTCCAATTCCATCTGATGACTAACTAAATGCTTCTCCTAAGTTAGAAATCGATACTAATAATGATCTTATTAAGAAGAACAATTCGTGCCTGCAGCCTCCTTTCAATTTTTATTCTCATCCTAATGTTTCACATATATGTACATCTATATTACTTTTAATTATCTAATCCAAACTAAAAAAATGTTATTATAAGTCATTAACTTTTTTATTATGAGTTACTTTCTCCAGTTCAAAATATATAAGAATTTTCTTTCCATTAATTTTGGCTCAAAACATGAGCAATCTAGTACACATTAAAAAAATTTTATTTTATTCCTTGTATTTATTAACTTAGATATTTGTTTAAATATATTTTTGACTCATCATAAAAGACATTAATAATTGGGACTAGAGGTAACAAGGAAAAACAAAAGTATACTCCATCCATTTAAAAAATACAAAATATTTGTTGAGGAGTTGGATATTCAAAAATATAAAATATTTTTAATCTTTCGAGATGTAATCATTACCTTTTTTTTTCAAATTTTCTCCTATTGATAATAATTTTATATTTATTATAAGGTGTTTAATAGAGGTAAATATAAAAAGATAGAGTTAGTTAAAAAGCATGTAACCACTTTATTGGGAGATAAAATTTAATTAAAAAATCCTTATATTTTTAAACGGAGAGAGTATATTTTTATGGAAATGAGAATTTTATATGCATGCAAATTTTTTGGGAGGGAGTCAATCATTAACTTTATCTAAGAATGGAATAGATTTTTGATTTTAACTATATTTAAGTAAAAAATTTTAAAATTTGCCTTGTATTTCGTCTCATAATAAATAACTTTAAATAGAGATAATATGATAAAAATTTAATTAATATTAAGTGACTTATAATATGAATCACCCATTTTTAAAAAATAAATTAACCTCGTAATATTAATAAGCTGAGGGAGCATATATAAAAATCCAACATTCCAACAATAAAAATAACTTTTCGTGTTTGGTTGCTTCCCCTCGGCCCTCGTTCCATTGAAAAGCATACATGGACAAAATAATGTCGATATTAATAAGAAGACATGATAATAACTTTATTAATATAGAGCACATGCCTCTACGTACTAGTTAAATTTCTTATCCTCTAACTGATTAAATTCATTATGCGGATTAATATAACATTTGCAATTTTTTTTTTTGGGACCAAATATAACATTCGCAAGTTGAAATTATCAAAATTATCTGCAGGGTGTGCAACCATCCTAAAGCCACGTTAAATATGTTCAGCAAAGAGCAACCTTTTAAGAATAAACAAACATTTTTTTCAGTGTCACACACACACACAGAGACACATACACACAGGGTTCCACCTTGTCCCTATATAAAAGCCACACACACGGAGACACGTGTGGCATATTCTCATCTCTATTTATCGCCCTCACCAAAAATCTCTGAAATCTCGATACATTAATAAAATGAGTAGCCTCAGCTTCACAAGTTTAAACCTCAGCTTCATCATCATCACCTTCGCCATCTTCTTCTTCAGTCCTTCTAATGCAAGTCAAACCCCTCAACCTCAAGTTTCAGATAATATTCTCAGAATCCGCCATTTTTTCCTTCACAAGGTTTCTGAACTGAAAGACCAAGCTCAAAAATTCCAAGAAACCCAGTTCTACCCATCAAGCCATTTAGTTGTAGCTGCAATTCTCTGCTTCATAGCTTCCTCCATCTCCAGTGCTGGTGGCATAGGAGGAGGTGGAATTTTCATACCCATTCTCACCATTATCGCTGGCGTAGACCTCAAAACAGCTTCGAGCCTGTCGGCTTTCATGGTCACAGGAGGTTCTGTTGCAAACGTTGTCTGCAATATGTGTACTAAGAGTCCTAAGTTTGGCGGGAAGACGCTGATTGACTATGACATAGCTCTTTTATCAGAGCCTTGTATGCTGCTAGGAGTGAGTGTTGGGGTTATCTGCAACCTCGTATTCCCCGAGTGGCTGATCACTATTCTGTTTGCTGTTTTTCTGGCTTGGTCTACGGCCAAGACCTGTGGAAGTGGGGTTATGTTTTGGAAGACTGAATCAGAAGAGATTACGAGGAAGGTTAATGTTGGGTTCGGGGAAGTTGGTGAGAAAGGGGTTGTGGGAGAGTCTCTTTTGGGTCATCATGAAGAGAATTATGACAGATTGACACTTCCTTGGCTCAAACTTGGGGTCCTTCTTTTAATCTGGTTTTCTTTCTTCTTCCTCTATCTTCTTCGTGGCAACAAGTATGGACAGGTACGGCTAACTTCTTCCATGGTTAAACTTAATTATTAAATATACTATCCTATTATTTATCCCAATCCAAAATCTAATTCAACCTATATTAATTTGTTAATTTAGGTATCTTATTTGTTTATTTACATCTTGTGTTTGGGATCTAGCTCAACATACTGTAATATTTGCGGTAAATTTTATATGAAATTTAGAAAGGAACTTTGCAACTTGCAAGTGTTTAAATCATTAAGAAAATAGTTAATAAATCACTTACGGTAAAGAACCTGATTACCTGAATAGGCAAACAGAAAACTGTTCATCTTTATCTTTTGGTCGTATATGATGGCATAGCTTTCATTCTTCTTTCTTTTTTGCTTTTTGCTTTTGTCCATTTTCAATGACGCAGGACCAAGTGGCGCTGTGCCAATATAAAATGAGTGATATAGATAATATTTCTGTGTGCTTTCTTTTGATGTGGTGGAACGGTGGTCCCTCTGTTCTAGCAGCATCTAGGAATTTCTGGAGCGTGCTAGTGCAAAACGGTTGGTTGGCATAGGTACACAGTACACGAACTAGCATAACAGTAAAATACTAAAATACAAGTTTTTTCTTTTTTTTTTAAATACTGAGAATCAATAGAGTCATTGAACTGATCGTATATTAGCAGACTTTAACATTCGAAACATTAATTATGATATGTGTAACCAGCTGATGCATGGTACTTCTAATAACATGTTTGGAAACAAAACCAGATGTGGATGAACATTGTTTCAGTGAGGTTGATAGTCTGGTTTGTTCATTCTGGGAAAAGCCATTGGAACTACTTTGATTCTTACAGCACATTGCCAATTGATAAACTATGTGCAGAGTGTAATTCCAATGGAGCCATGTGGCGTGGGGTATTGGATTCTCTCATCAGTTCAAATACCACTTGCTGTAATTTTCACTTACTGGATTGTATCCAGAAAAGAGACACTTCAAGATCAGCCTATAATAAGTCAGGTAGTTCCATTCCATAAACCTCACCGCCTTAAAACCAATGCTTCTTACTATTTCAAACAGGCAATTAAAGTATATCTAATCTTATCCCAATCAACATCACAGGACCAGGATTTGACTGGAAATGGACCCTCAAATAAGCTTATCTTCCCATTAATGGCACTGTTAGCAGGTCTTCTGGGTGGCGTCTTTGGAATTGGAGGTGGAATGCTGATAAGCCCCCTTCTTCTTCAAGTTGGAATAGCACCTGAGGTAAGTTCCACTGCCTTACAGTATTTAAACTTTCATATAAATAATATATATATATACATATATATATATATATATCTCTGTGTGTGTGTGTGTGAGAGAGACAGCTTAGTTGGTAGCAACTGAGAAGTGATTTTTGTTTGTATAGGTGACAGCAGCAACTTGTTCTTTCATGGTTTTCTTCTCTTCTACAATGTCAGCATCACAGTACCTGTTGCTGGGCATGGAATATACAGAGACAGCACTAGTATTAGCAATTATATGTTTTGTGGCATCAATGCTTGGGTTATTGGTTGTGCAGAGAGCAGTTCACAAGTATGGAAGGGCATCCTTGATAGTTTTCTCAGTTGGCATAGTTATGGCTTTAAGCATTGTTCTGATGACAAGCTTTGGAGCCATTGATGTTTGGAGGGACTATACATCTGGAAAATACATGGGCTTCAAGCTTCCCTGTTAAGAGTTCAAGACAATTATGTTTTCTTACAGTTTTGTGATAGCCTGCTAGAATTTCTACTCAGTAGTACTATAACTTGTGCAGATATTTATCAGCTCACACTAAGATTATGAAATTTCCCAGAGCAGGGCAAAGCTTTAGGCTTCTCAATCTTCACTAATCTCAGTGATAGTAGCAGGGCAAAGCTCTAATCTTCATTTAATTAGCCATTTTTCATGATCCCCAATCCTGATAAGCAAGAATTACAGAAAAATATGGGAGGACACTGATATTCAAATGCAAATATGCATTAATCAACAAGCTCAAAGCAACAGGTATAACCGGATATAGCCAATTAAAACCAAAGAAAAATTTTGAAGAAATGGATGAGAAACAGAGCTTAAAGGATCAAAGAGAAAGAGAAGCCTATTCTAGGAGGTATATTCTCTCTAATTCTATTTATAAGTCATTTTCAATATGTTTCGCAGAAATTAAAAAAAAAATCATTTACCTCCGTCCTAGAATGGTAAAATATTTTATAACTATGACAAAAATTACTTTTTTCTCTCTATTTTTTAAATAAGACTAGAGGAATATATCACCAAACACCTTAGTCCATTAACCCTTTTTACTGGCCCATTCATATTTCTCCAAAGCTCACAAGCCATTTTCTCATTTTTTGCTTATATCCTTATTAACCACTAAACATGGCAATTTAGACCCATTCTACTATTGAACTCAATTTAGGACATAACCTTTCCCAATAAATGAACCTTGTTCTCAAGGTTCAAACTTAGAAAAAAAACTTGAAAAGTAACCAAGTCAATATGCCCATGTGGATCCAACCCATTACAAGGAACAAGGCTATAAGAGACCACAAAATGTGGTGAGAATTACTTAAGTGTACCACATCATTAACAAGTCTAAGGGTATCGCAGTGATGCACACAAATATATTTTATCATAAGTGTATGGTTTGTAAATTAGTAAGTGATAAATCAAAGTTGATCTCATGAGAAATTAAGTTAATTGATAATTACAAAATAAGGTCCCCATTTTCATTTAAGTTGAGTAAAGAGAAATTTGAATTTGATATTGCAAAATAAAAATTAAAATTATAAAAAGGTACTAAAATAAAAGTTCCAAAAACCACAAATAATCAAGACAACCTAAGGTGGCTAATCCCTTCTTCAATTCATAGAGCATGTAATTACCTAAATAAATTTACTTAATATTAATTTGTTAATTTAGAGTATTAATATGAATAATTATCTTTCGATTATTACACTCTTCTCTTGAATTAATATGTCATTCCTAATACAAATATTCAAGAGGCAATAAGGCACCAACTTACTCTAATGTGATTATATGAATACAATAGATATATTTCTATCCTATTGGCAAATTAGAATAAATTTTAATCCCACATTATTCAATTTAATGGTCTAATTCAAATTTTTCTCATCCAAGAAAAAACCTAAATCCCTAAATTCACACTCAATGCTGGCCAAGCATTAAGTAGACAAATAAGCTCAAGATTAAGTAAACAAAACTAATATTAAACTCAAATAAATAGTTAAAACATGCTATAATCCAATAATTAGTTTATAGCTACCCTAAATTAAGAGAAAATCAACCACACATGGCTCCATGACAGCAAAATCAGCAATATATATATATATAGCAAAGTAAAGAGAAGAAACAGAAGAAAAGCTTAATTGGAGTAATCTAGATCGAAATCCTTATTTTCACTAAACTCAAGCTTCTTTAACACTCATTTGGCTCTTTTTAGATTTGTTTTTTTGAACTTGGGCTCCAAAATTTTTACCTTTGGGGCCATAAATTGGGCCTCCCTACATGTATTAAACTAAGAATTAATGATAAAATTAGTTCATTAACTTTCAATCACATTTTCATGCCCATCTACACACATAATAATCTATTTAATCATATTTTTTCTACTAAATTTAAATAAATGACTTTCAGTTACATTAAAAATACTAATAAATTTAGTAAAATATTAAAAGTCATCAAACTTCCATACTTGAATGTTTACTTGTCCTTAAGGAAAAGAAAATCACTATATAAAAATGGCAAAAGAAAATGTGAATATTTCCAAGTCAAATGCAATTCAAACTTTCTGGAACTCAATTTAATTAGAAATCTTTCCTTCCTTCCAAAAATAATAGCAGCAAGGCAATTAATTAAGCAAAGATAAATTCCACTAGGTTGTCGCTTACTAGCAAAGTGTTAACACTTTACATTTAAGGTGTCTAAGGGTTGTGTTTCACTTAATTTCATTTATTGTAATCCATCTACCACAGGCTTGTTTTTCATCTCAATTTCCATTAAATTATGCCATTGCACACACAAATCAATAGGACTTTTCAAGGGTTGAAATGTTTTAGAGAGCATAATGAAATGAAATTATTCAATGAGTTAAAATTACATATCCTAGTTAGTGCTAAGCATATTAAATGAGGAGCAAGAAAAGTAAAGGAGAAACCACAACTTTACGATAGGCATTAATGAGGATCAACATTTTTTTCACTTAAAATATTTCTTCTTCTTTTACACACACACACACACACACACACCCTCCTTCTTCTTTCTTTGTTTTTGTTTATTTCACTTTCCCTTTTTTTTTCCTATCACTTTTGAATCCCCAACTCAATCCTAATTCCTTCAATTTCCTTCATAATTGCATTACTTAGCACTTACTAAAGCAATAAATGAGAATAAAAATGGATAAAAATACATAAATCTTAGCAAAAAGGCTTCTGAAGATTTTTTTAAATAAGGTCAAGGCTCCAATGGGTGAAACAAAGGATTTATGTGAAAAAGGATGGTTATTTGGCCAAACTAACTTCAAAAATAAATGCCTAAATCATTTTTGTATATGTAAATAGCTATTACAAGTTTCAATAAAGATTTAAAATAAGTTCTAGAGATGGAATCACAATAAATGCATTCTTTCTTAAAGGAAATAAACATTTACGCTCAAAATTCTCACAAGCTTTTTGAAAAACTATAGTCAATTATCCAAACTTAATCCATTGTCTATTTACTAAAATTTTAGGAAGGTAGAATTGACTTCTAATAAAATGTAATTTTCTTAAGCTCAAATCCATCCAACCTTAGTCGCATTTACAAAAAGAAACCAAACAAAATGACTAAAAAACTATTTATGAGATTTTTAAAATTTTCAAATTTTTTTAATCATTTTTTAAAACTATGTATAATATGTATAACCAACTCTTAAAAAAAAATTTAAGGACAAGTAAAATACCAAATGTAATAGCAAGTACTCCCTTTCCCACACTTAAATTAAAAATTGTCCCTAACATTTAAAGAAATAAAATAAACAAGGAGATAGGGATATTGAAAATCCCCAACAAACAAGGAGATAGGGACATTGAAACTCTCTTAACCAACAGGCGTGGTGAATTGACAAACAGAGAAAGGCTCTGACAAAGAGATGAGAGTAACATATCCTCAAGAGAATACAGTACTTGCTAATCACATTAAATAGGCAAGTGGAGAAGTTGGAAACAAAAAAGTTATATAGAGACTATTAAGAAGTAAGTTGTGAATTATTAGTTACAATTCCTAAAAGTATAAGATAAACAGTCTAAGAAAAAGAAAAAGAAAGTCTAACAACAAGAGAAAAGTCAGAGTTCCATCAGAATAAAAGCTCAGGGCACAACAACAGTAGCAAGAGAAAGAACCGATGATGAAGCTTAAAGATCAAAATCTAGTACATTAATTCTCTTCCATTCTTTTAATTAAATCTTGCATGGAATCCAATTGTCGTTTTATCTAGATGGCTTAACTTTCATTTGATGATATTTGATTTGATGTTTGCCCTTTCTTAGCCATCCAACTATGAGTAAAAGCATGTCATCTATCAATAGATAACAAGGTAAGTGCCACCAAATATCACAAAATAAGAGGGTTGATGACTAAAGGAACAAGAAAAGAGTAAATCTCTAAGGTAGAATTCAAAACATGATAGGTGCATGCAGTAAAAAGAAAAGAAAATATTTTTTTCGATTTTAAATGTATGGGAAGAAAAAAAAAACACACACACAAACAAAGCAACAAGTCTTTGTTTTTTTAAAGTAATTTTCAACTTTTTTTAAATTTCAAAGTAAAAAAAACAAACAAGACAAAATATTTTTTAAGTGAATTTTTTAATAATTATTTTCAAATTTATTGCTGTTATACTTTTATTAGTAAAAAAAACTTTAAGGTTTTTTTAAACCAAACAAAAGACTTCAGTCTATCAAAGCAAAGTTTTACTTCAATAAAGATGTTCTTTGGAACTTTGCCAAGCGTTATACAAAATGGCCCTTCATTCTAGCAAAACAAAGTTTCATTACATCAAAGGTGCTCTCTAGAATTTTGGTGGAAAGTCATAGAGGCATCTACCACTTGGGTGAAATGGGATTTTGCTGCAGTGAAAGTGTTCTCTAGAATTTTGGATAAGAATACAGAGCGACCCTTTGCTGTAGCAAAATCATCTTTCACTGGGGCAAACTTAACAAAAAAAAAAACACTCATAATCTTAGAGAAATACACAAAGCAAAAACTCATAAAAAAATAGCCTAAACACTTCCTAATCAACACAAGTATCATATCGTACCCTCTTCCACACATCCTAACATTTACTTTGCAACTTTCAATCTAAATAGTCATCAACACAAGACCTTGATCATATATAAATGCATAAAAATATTATCAATAAAGCACAAAGATAGGACACTTTCCCAAAATGCTATTGGCTTGTTCCTTCATTCCAAAACTTGACTTCAAGCTTTCAAATTCTTCAAGAACTCTACAATCTACAAACACACTAAATAAAAGAAGATAAAACCAAATATAACTAAACAAACAAACCAAAAACACAAGTAAAAGAGAAACACAACTTGGGTTGCCTCCCAAAAAGTGCTTGGTTTATATGTCCTCAATCAAACTTTCTCAAATTATCAAGGTGGATTCTATTCATTTTGATTGGACACCATTGCAAAATTTGTTCATCTTGTGCATTCTCATTCTTTACTCTTTTTTTATTTCTTCTCTTTGCCTTGTTAAGAACCTTGAATTTGACCTCTTCTCCCACATGGTAATTTTTCCTTTATAAGCATCCACAATAGTTCTTGTTGTTTTGCTAAAGTAGAATGAATGAAAATGAGTAGTACTTCCTTGTCCTCCTTAAAATCAACCACAACAAAACCTACTGGAATTATTAAGTCATCTATCTTTACCAAGACATCTTTAAGAACCCCCACTATATATTGTAAGGATTGGTCTGCTAGTTTTAAAATAACAGTGGCTGGTTTAGCCATTTGCACAATAATCATTAAGAATTAGTCTATTAACTTTTAATCACATTTTCATGCTCATTTGCACACATAATCATCCATTTAATTATATTTTTGCTAATAAATTTAAATAAATAACTTTCAATTATAGTAAAAACATCAATAAATTCAGTAAAATATTGAAAGTCATCACCCAGCCACCAAAATGGATTCTCTCGTTAAATTTTATCTTCACGTTTTTTTGAAATACCAATACCATGCCATTCAAGTTGTATTGCTACAGGAACAAGAATAGACTTCCCAATATAATTGTAAGTAAATTGGTGGTATTATTAGTAAAAGTCCATAGCACCACCTGAATCTTAGACAATAAATAATCCTTGCATTTGGATCACACATATCTTTACAATAAATAATTGTATCAGATTCAAAGAATTGGGTTTCAACAATGGCTTTATCATTGTGAATATCCAATGCTTTGACAAACAAATTCCACTGAACAAGGCAAATAATAGTTGAGCATACAAACTCTCATGAAACAAATGGTAGTATCCAACTTCATCATTACCAACTAGCTGAGCTTACTCAATACAATGACACAAAAATCTTCAAAATCCATGCATCCAGATTGTAAGACACTGGACGAGGCATTCTAATATAAAAAATATGGCATTCTTAGAGATAAATGATATATCATAGCAATAAAAGTCAAGCACCGATCTCTCTTAATATCTCCAATTTTGAACAACAGTTTGTAAGATGATTTTAATTAAAGACGCAAGACTAATACGTGAAGCAAAAGTTGGGATGTAACAATACTGCTGGCAAAATTCAAGCATCAATATAGACAGACAAGTATAGCAAAATTCATCATTACACTTTAGGTTATAGTCACTAGGAGATGGAAGGAGAGAGTAAAGAGACCATGAAATAGGCTAGTCTTAACCTCCAGTATAAGATGATATTAAAAACATTATTTTCATTCTCTCGTTAATCTTTCTTTTCTTTAGTAAAGTACTAAAACCCATAAGATAAAATGGTTAGTGATTTTGGGGCATCGTCTTTTTAATAGGTCTTTTCTGGAGTTCATGGACATTGATTGATTGCAAGTCATAGATTATATCAATTAATTGGAGGTCATAGATAGTTCATTAAGATAGGGACATAGGTGAAAGTCAAAAAAACTTGAAAGTGTCCTTATGTAATTTTATTTATTTATTTTGACATAACTATTTTTTTAACGAGGAAATTTTTTGACCTATATGAAACTCAATTCTTGGATTTTTACTTCATATAATCTGGTCCTTGTAATTCTATTCATTTAAAATATTGATCCCTTAATTATAGAAAATAAAACTAATTTATTTGTTGAACAAGACTAACATTCGAAATGGCTAAAACTATTATGACTAAATTACACTAAACTAAAATTCAAGAATTGAGTTTTAATTGAATTAAGATCTTAAGGACTAAGTTTCATTGCAAATTAAAGTTTAGAGAGATTGTGTAACAACCTAGGAGGAAATTTAACCTTAATTGACTAAGCTTAATGATGATAATTAAGTGATTTAATGTGGTCTATGGTTAGAAATGTCTTATAAGTGTATTTGATTGTGACTCCAACCTAAATACATGTTCAAAGTAAAATTGGGCCGCTCAAGCATCAAAAGATAAGAAAAACTAGAAGAAGGATGCTTTATGCCACATGCTGCAGTGTGCACCACCTTCCTTGTGGCCTATGTGTGCTAACACGAGCCTGGGCCTCTCTATGCCATGTATTAAAGGCTTCCTTTATTGGAGGCTTGGGAGCATATTGGAGTTAAAGAATACTTAAGGTAAGTGTATTAAGATTTCTCTTCCCTTTCTTCATTTTCTTTAGTTGAAAAGTTAGGATTTGAGTTGGAATGATTATTTTCGGCCTATATAAGCTATGAGTCTAAACTCATTAGCTAAAATAAAGTTAATAAGAGTTGTTTAGATTATTTAAATCTAGTATTAATGGTTTTAAAGGTTGTTGTTTAGTAAGGACACTTAATATCCGAAAATTACATTTATGATGGTGGTTGAGAGTAGGTAATGGCCATTAATGATAGTTTAGAGGTTTATTAATGACAATGTTAACTATAGGAACCTTGTAAACCTAATAGATGTGATGAGAAGTGGGAAATTGTATTTTTATGTGAGTTGAAAGGTTGATTAAAGTATAGAAATTATTTGAACAAGGGCATTAACGAGTATCCTTATGGTTAGATTGTAGACTAACCCATTTGGCACCATTCAAACTTGGCAAGAACTTTGAAAGTTTGTGTATCGAGGGATAAATCTTTGACTTCTAAAGGTTGGAGATAATAGGAGGAAATTGAATTTGTATAGTTGCATATTAATTAATTACTTGTTGAAATTGTTTGTTTAAAAACTTATTGGATGTTGTGAAATTTATTTTATACAAATTTTTGGCAAGTTTTGTTTTTGGTTGAGTAATGTGCTAGAATCAAGAGAATGATACGAACACTATACATGTATTATTGATGCTAATAATCAGGAAACATGCATATGTATATACATGATTGTGAATATCACAAGATTTGTGTTGTATGATGACATAAGGAATGTGATATAAGTAGTTATGATGTATATCATGTGACATGATGAATATCAATATATGCATATACTTTATATTAATGTGCATGGCATAATCACTGGTGAGAGTTTTACCTAAGGAGAGGAGTAGTGTTAAATCTACATAGTATTGATGGCTTACCATTAGAATCGAAAGCTTGCCTTGACATCAACTGTTAGAATTAAGAGATAGCCATTGTTCCTTATTTGATTAGGAGTAGTCCACTTGTTCTTTGAGATATTTAAACCTAACTAGTCTCTATTGATTCATTAAAAGGCTAAATTAAGGACATGGTACCCCATGGTTGTTAATTTTGGAGAAATTATAGATCACAAGTGAGTGAGGTAGCCTTGGCTAAGTAACTCCTCACTAGTGAAAGGTCCGATTAGTTTAAGTTATAAACATAGCCACTTAATAGCTACTAGTTTAGCCACTCAATAGCTACCAGTTTCATGTTAGAAGTATTAGGTGGGTATAAGGTTGGCATCAATCATGCATCATATTTTGGCTCCATGATTGTTATTATTGCCATCTAGTTTGTCTTGTTAGGGGCGTATGGTTATTATTATTATGACCCCATGTATGCATTAATGATTGTATGTGATATTATGTGTTTGAGCTCGACCATATGGTTATTAGTATTGTAGTCAAGGCAACATTTGAAAGATATGCATAAATTGAGTGTGAAAAGAATATAATTGCCATTTGCATTTATAATTAATTGATATGTAATTGTATAGGCTAGATTGATTTTGATTACTAAGTGATTGTACTCACCCCTCATTCTTCACCACAATAGGGACTAGCTTAATGGATCAAGATTAGGGAAAATGTCCAGAGGCATAAGATTGTGTGAAAATCCCACTAGTAGGCCTCTTAATTGTATTATGTGTATTTTGAATTTTTATTTGCCAATTAGGGTCTCATGTGATTCATTTTGACTACTTGTACTATAGTTGAAATGTTTTGAATCTATTTTGTGCCCTGAATAGTTTGAGATACGGTTGTAAAGCTAAATAGGTCAAAATATTAGTGCAACTAAAAATTGTGTAATTAGTTGAGGTTGATGATTGTATGTGAATTTATGCAAAATTAACTTCCCCTTTATGTTTTGTTGATCAAGAGGGTGAGTGTTGAAATTATGAATTATGCACGATTGTTTGGCTGTGGTGTATTGCACAAGTTCGCTGTGGTCCATTAAGTGTGATATAAGAGTTAGGGTAGGCTTTTGGTACTTATGTTATGATGTGGGCACTCAAGTTGTGTATTTATATGGAAAAATAGTAAGTTTTGTAAAAGTTGTCCAACTTTTGATAACAAAATAACTTGGTTGTGAAATTAGTGTCATTAGCTAGAACTAAGATAGCTCTATGTAGACACTTAAATCACTTTAATCGAACATCGGATGAAAAAATGGGACGTGTTAAAAGTTTATCCTAAGAGCTATTTTATGATAGCTCTGTGTTGTGTGAAACGTGCAATGTGTCGTGGCATATAGCACATGGCACAGAGGCAGCATGCCGTGGTGCATGTGCTGTGTTTGGCTAAAAAAGATGTTTTCTCCTTTTTTGCAAATGCTACAATATATAGTTTGGATTCTCATGCTTTTGTAAAGATTTTACTTTGATTTTTGTTCAAAGAAAGTGTTTTAAAAGTATCTTAAATTGTGAAAAAATTGGGATTCCAGCTATTGCCATTTTACAACTTGATAATCTTTATGGGATTAGTCTTGATTACCTCGATTTTGGATATTTGCGTAGGTTAGTAAAAGTAGCCTTACTGGTTTACTTGGAGATTTTACATATTGAAATATATAATTAAGTTAAAAAGATAAGTGCTAAATGATTAATTTTATCATGTATGTATAAATGTGCGTGTGTATACGCACCCTTATCATATTTATAAGGAACAAAAGGAAAATTTTTAGGCTTTTATTTTTAAAGTATACTTCCTTTGTTAAAAAATATAAGATATTTTTAGTTTTTTAAGATGTAATTATTGCTTTTTTTAAAAAAAATACCCCTATTGAATAAATCATTTCATATTTTTTTAAGGTGAAACACCCTATTAAATAGGAGTAAATATGAAAAGATAAGTTAATTTGAAAACAGTAACTATTTTATTAAGGGTGAGATTCAGTTAAAAATACCTTATATTTTTTAATGGAGGGAATACCATTTACTTTTTATCACAAGTTTCATTTATTGCGGTAAATATTAATGTGAGAAAGTATGTATTTAAAATATGTAAATTTAATTTGAGAAAAATTAAAAACTAGTTAAATTTTTAGATAAGGTTACTGAATTTTAAAGTTTTTATTAGTTTTAATAAAACATATTGAAACTGATTTATAAATAATATAAGAAAAAGTGTGTGTAGGGAGAATTGTGTTGCAGGCCTACATAACTAACACATTTGTATTAAAGGCTCAATAGAATCTAAAATAATTCTACAAGCTCAAAGGCCTATTTTGCGATTAAGTTTTTTTGGTGAAAAGATGAAATTATCCTTTTTTAAAATAAATGAACCTTTTGTTAAAAATAAATGAACTTTAATTGTTATTTATAGACTTTTTGTTATTACTTTCACGTGGGTAACGTATAAATTTTCTCTTTTTTAATAAGTATAAATCACATGGACTATGTAAAATGAATAAATATTTTGTTATTAATAAATAGACTTTGAATGTTATCTCTAGAGTTTTTGTTCTAAATATTATCCATTTAACTTATAAATTTTCTCTCCTCCAAGGGTAAGCCACATAGACTGTGTGAAATGAAGTGACATTTTGTTATTAATAATGAACTTTAAATATTATTTACAGATGTTTTTGTTGTGTATTTCACAAAGAGGCAATCTCGCTGTTCACCAAAAAAACTAAATTATGAGAGAAGCTTTTAGGCCTGCCAAATTATTTCAGATTTTATCATGCCTTCAATACAAATATGTTGATATATTGCAATGCCCCCGTATATATATCATTTCATCCCATGAGAACTGGAAAAGTCACGTACGTTTAAGAGAGAAGTGGAATAAGCAAATTAAAATATATGAAGGAACCTACGTAATATGATTGGGACTTGCCGACTTGGAAGCATTCTTGTGAGCCAGTGTGTTAGAACTAGAGGGGCAACAAAAAACTTCTTCTATTCCCCTTTGCTTGCCAACCAAGATAAAAGTTCCATCTAAAATCAAATTGTCAAAGTTAAACTATACAAACAAACATTCTCTTCAGTGCTTATATATATATATTAGTGCAATAATGTATGAATCGTATCTCAATTATCATTATCATTATATAATATAAAATTTATATACCATGTCAACTATTCTACAAGTCATTGATGACCATGTGATTCATTTTAAATTTTCATGTGTCCAGATGGCCAGGATGCCAACCCATCTAGTTATACTTAATAACTCCTTGGTATACCCATTTCATTAGTCAATAGTTATACTTAATAACTCCTTAGTTATTAATAAATGA
This sequence comes from Prosopis cineraria, assembly GCF_029017545.1. Lineage (NCBI taxonomy): Eukaryota > Viridiplantae > Streptophyta > Magnoliopsida > Fabales > Fabaceae > Prosopis > Prosopis cineraria. The sequence continues at coordinate 22,886 of NW_026555781.1, read as the reverse complement.
ACTTTAAATATTATTTACAGATATTTTGTTGTGTATTTCACAAAGAGGCAATCTCATTGTTCACCAAAAAACTAAATTATACGAGAGGCTTTTGGGCCAGCCAAGTTATTTCAGATTTTGTCATGCCTATAATACAAATATGTTGGTATATTGCAATCCTCCCGTGTATATCATTTCATCCCACGAGAGCTGGACAAGTCACGTACGTTTAAGAGAGAAGTGGAATAAGCAAATTAAAATAAATGAAAAAACCTACGTATTGGGACTTGCCGACTTGGAAGCATTCTTGTGAGCCACTGTGTTAGAACTAGAAGGCAGCAAAAACTTCTTCTATTCCCCTTTACTTGCCCACCAAGATAAAAGCTCCATCTAAAATCAAATTGTCAAAGTTAAACTATATAAATAAACATTCTCTTCAGTGCTTATATATGTATTATGCAATAATGTATAATTAATCATATCTCAATTATCATTATCATTATATAATATAAAATTTAAATACCATGTCAACTATTCTACAAGTCATTGATGACAATGTGTTTCATTTTAAATTTTCATGTGTCTAGATGGCCAGTATGCCAACCCATCTAGTTATACTTAATAACTCCTTGGTATACCCATCTCATTAGTCAAAGTGAAATATCTAGTATAGTAATGTTCCTTTCCTGCATTAAAAAGGGTATTTGTTAAAATATAAAATAATTTTAGGTTGAGTTTGGATGAGTGAATTTGGGTTGAGAATTTAAATTTAAAATCTCACATTTAAAATTTATAGATTCTAAATTTTTTATCTGGATGATATAAAAAATTTTAAATTATAATATTAAAATCCATTGTTTGAATCTTGAGTAAAATTCTAAATTTTAAATTCTATGTTTGAATTTAAAAGCAAATCAAACAACACCGGCAGTCTAAACGATTAACTTCCACCGGATTCGAACTGCCAGCGCCGATCAGGATTGAACGAGAGACTTCTATCAAGAGTATACCACTAGCGACGACTAGGACCAAATGACCGACTTCCACTAGGACCGAATTTCCTACACTGATTGACACAAGATTGCCAACATCGATCAATATCGAACTGCTAACACTGATAGGGATTGGACAGCCAACTGCAATTACGATTTGACAGCCGACTTCCACTATGATCAGGATTGGTGACATCAATCGGGCCAGATTGCCAACCTTGATGGGGACTAGACCTTTGACAATCTAGTTCCCATTGACGTCAGAGGTTTAATCCTAGTTGAGGTTACCAGTTCGATCCAATTCAAAGTTATTAATCTTGATCACGGTAGGATTTAGTTGTTTGCTCCTAGTCGCATATGGCTATCCAATGTCGGTCGATGTCGAAGGTCTTATCCTGGTCAAGGCTTGTGATTCGATCTTGATGAAAATTAGCTGTATGGTTCTAGTCATCACCAGCAGTATGATCTCGGTAGAAGTATGCCATTTGATCTCGATCACGGGAAGTGATCCAATTCTAGTAGAAGTTTGCTATCCAATTTTAGTGGATGCCAGTGATTCGATCCCGGCAAAAGTCAACGATCCAGTCTTGGTCATCGCTTGCACTTCAATGCTAGTCGGTGTTGGTGGTCTTATCTTGGTGGAAGTTAGCCGTTCGATTTTGATCGACGATGGCAGCTAGATCGTAGTCAGCAGTGGTAGCAGTCCAGTCTTGCTCATCACAAGCGATTTGGTCCTTTTTGGCGTTGCCAATAGGCTGGTTAAATTACAAAGAAATTGAAGTAAGATTTGAAATAACAAGGTTTAGAAAGGATTTCAAATTATAAAAAAATTGAGATATAACTTAGATTTGGATTTGAGTCAAATCCAAATTCATACATTTTTAGTGACCCAAATAATGAATTTTGTTTAAATCTAAATTCAAATCTATTTGCATCCAAACACAGCATTAAATAATTAACTAATTTTTTGATTTGTATGAATTAGCTGACCCGACTTATAAATGAAAAAAAGTTAATATTAACTTTTTTTTGTCATTTATTTCTATTTCAATTGAAGAGATCACTTGTTCCCATTATCATCGGAACTTTTTTGCACGTTCCCCCCCTCTATACTGTGACCTTGAGGATCTCCTCCTTTGTCCAATTCTAAGTTGTGTTGTCTTTATGTCTTCTCTTTATCTTTATGAGTCATTTTAAATTTCCTTGCTCAAAGTCCACGATGGTAACCACTAACCAAAGTTTTAAACAACCACGATCAGATTTACTGCAACTAATTTAATATATTTTTAATAAAAACATTTAAAATTAGGTGAAGTTTGCATGGCATTTGCTTTCAAGTGTTTTGAAATTTGAAGTTTGTCTTTTGATATCTTGTGACTTGGAATTCTCATGTATTTTAGCTTTATGTTATTGTAAGTTGGAGTCTTTGTTTACATGTGGCGTGTCAAGAATGTTAGAAAAATAACCTTATCCTGCAGAGTCTGTATTGAAATTTGTACTTTGGATAGAAGGGGGCCAAGATGTCTACAAATCCTCATTCACTTGTACATATAGAGGAACAAGCTTGTAAGATATATTTCCTCTTATGAATTGTAGAGTGTGTGTGTTTTTTTTTTTCATGAGTTCTTTCTAACTTTCTTTTATTCTCCTAAAAGTTTGTATTGTTAATATTTTGGCGGAGATTTAATTATACTTTGCACTTGACTTTTTAAAAGAAAAAGTTGTACATTGGAAAGAATATAATCATGATTCATGAGGAATTAAGTTCTATGAGTTTAATTTTACATTTAAATGCTGCTATTATAACTTGACCTTGGTTTAGTACATATTAAGAGATTGAATTTTAGTGTTTAAATATTGATAACCCTAATGTGGCCCTAGCTCAATGCATGAGCAAGTAAGACCTCACCTAGATTATAGCATTTAACTTGATAAGCATAATCTTTTTGAGTTCAAAGCAGCAAAGTGAGGCCTTATTTGAATTATAGTATCTAAATAAGATAAGCCTAATCTCTCTGAGGTTAACTTGAGGTTGTTAATAACGAATGGTAACTAAATCCAGCACCGCGGTTGATGTCATGATAAGAATTTTATTAATATTGACAATATACTTATCCTTTTAGAAATTTTTTAATCCTCTGACTAATTAAAGTTGTTGTTTGCTCTAAATTATCAAAATTATCTGCATACTTTTAGCAATTTTTTAATCCTCTGACTAATTAAAGTTGTTGTTTACTCTAAATTATCAAAATTATCTGCAAGGGGCAACCGCTAAAACTACACTTTCAAGAATAAACAAATCAGTGTCACACGCGCACACACAGTTCCACCTCGTCCCTATATAAAGCCATTTTGCGCTAGCATATTCTCATCACTACATATCTCACTCAAAAAATCTCTGAAATTGCCTGAGACATTATTAAAATGAGTAGCCGCAGCCTCCAAAGTTTATTCCTCGTACTCTTCATTATCGTCTTCTTCATCATTCCTTCTATCCATGCAACTCAAACCCATCTGCCAACAGTTCCAGACAGTCTCGGAACCCACCATGTTTTCCTTCACAAAGTTTCTGAATTGAAAGCCCACGCACAAAAATTCCAAGAAACCCAGCTCCACCCATCAACCCTTTTGGTTGTAGCAGGAATTCTCTGCTTCATAGCTTCCTCCATATCCAGTGCTGGAGGCATAGGAGGAGGTGGGATCTTCGTACCCATTCTCACCATTGTCGCTGGCTTAGACCTCAAAACAGCTTCGAGCCTGTCGGCTTTCATGGTCACAGGAGGTTCTGCTGCGAACGTTCTCTGCAGTATGTGTACAAAGAGTCCAAAGTATGGTGGGAAGACATTGATTGACTATGACATAGCTCTTTTATCGGAACCTTGTATGCTGCTAGGAGTGAGTGTTGGAGTTATCTGTAACCGCGTATTCCCCGAGTGGCTGATCACTATTCTGTTTGCTGTTTTTCTGGCTTGGTCCACGGCCAAGACATGCAGAAAGGGGGTTATGTTTTGGAAGAAGGAATCGGAAGAGATTACGAGGAAGAGTAACGTTGGGGTCGGGCAAGTCGAGGAGAACAGAATGGGACAAGAAAATAATGGAGATTTGACGATCTCTGAGGAGCCTCTTTTGGGTCGTCGTCATCAAGAGAACCATGACAGATTGAGGCTTCCTTGGCTCAAACTAGGGATCCTGCTTTTGATCTGGTTTTCTTTCTTCACCCTCCATCTTCTTCTTGGCAACAAGTATGGACAGGTATGGATACTTTGCTCTTCATGACTAAAGATTGAGAACATAATTATTAAAAAGAATTACATTGAAGTCTTATACAAAAAAATTAATCACTACAAAATTCAAAATTCATTGACTGCTAAACTAAGATTGTTGAAAATTGATTATTAAGTAATTTCTTTCTGTGAAAACTGAACGTAATTCTTCCTAATTATTAATTTAACTGCATTTGTCTACTTACATGTTATGTTTGGACGCTTGGTGAACTGCCAATATCTTGTGATATTCTGCTTTAAATTTTATATGGAAATAAATTTCTCAAGATAATGATTAAAAAATTTAATTTTTAAAAATGTCACATGAGAGGATTTGATCTATCGCCTGTAAAGTAGTGGGTTTAAATTTTGCTGCAAATATATGGATCTTGTTAGTCCTAGTCAATAATTATTTTGTCAATACAAGTCAATTTTGGAGTCTTTATGCTACCCCTTAATGCGGTGGTCCTACTGTCCCAGCTACATCAAAATCTCTGAAGCGTGCTAGTGCAAATGGTTAGTTGGCATAGGTTCTGCACCATTCTTTATTCACGAAGAACAAACTCACGCAGTAAAAATACTCAAATACATGCGATTAATCAGCTGATGCATGATACTTCTAATAACATGTTTGGAAACAAAAACAGATGAACATTGTTTTAGTGAAGTTGATCGTTAAATGCCATTGGAACTACTTTGAATCTTACATGTTTCGAAAATGATGAACTATGTGCAGAGTATAATTCCAATGGAGCCGTGCGGGGTGGTATATTGGATTCTCTCATCAGTTCAAATACCTCTCACTGTAATTTTCATTTATTGGATCGTATCCAGGAAAGAGAGCCATCAAGATCAGCCTCTAACAAGTCAGGTAGGTTCCCGAACCTCACTGCCTAAAAAACAAAGCTTTTCAGCCTGTTTGAATTGACATTATAATCGATTTTGGACCCAAATAATCAATTTTTAGAAAAATTACTCAAATAGCAACAAAAAGTTGATAATTGATTACTATGCTATAATCACATTTTGAAATAAGTTCTAAAGAGGTTGTTTATAGATTCAATTTTACTGTTAAATTATATATTTTACTTCTTAAATAAAGTTTAACAAATTTAATAATATTAAATATAACTTTATCAATAATTTAATTTTGAAAAGCAATGTCCTTTATGATAATTTATACAACTAAAATTAATTTCAGTATCAAACAGATTGCATTATAATATAATCAATTATAATTAAAATCAATCATATTAATCAATTATTTTCATAATCAATTATACCAACTGAAATCTAAACAGGCTCTTTCACTATTTCAAACAAGCAATTGAAGTATAGCTAATCTCATTCCAATCGACATTACAGGACCAGGATTTGACTGGAGATGGACGGCCAAATAAGCTTATCTTCCCAATAATGGCACTGTCAGCAGGTCTTCTGGGTGGTGTCTTTGGAATTGGAGGTGGAATGCTGATAAGCCCCCTTCTTCTTCAAGTTGGAATGGCACCTGAGGTCAGTTCCCTTACATTACAGTTTTTAAACTATCATATATATATATATATATATATCAGCCAGCTTAGTTGGTAGCAACTGAGAAATAATTTTGTTTATATAGGTGACAGCAGCAACATGTTCTTTCATGGTTTTCTTCTCTTCCACAATGTCGGCGTCACAGTACATGTTGCTAGGCATGGAACATACAGAGACAGCACTAATATTGGCAGTTATATGTTTTGTGGCATCAATGCTAGGTTTATTGGTGTTGCGGAAAGCAGTCCACAAGTATGGTAGAGCATCCTTGATAGTTTTCGCAATCGGCATGGTTATGGTTTTAAGCATTGTTCTGATGACCAGCTTTGGAGCCATTCAGGTTTGGAGGGACTATAAATCTGGGAAATACTTGGGCTTCAAACTGCCCTGTTAAGGGTCAAGACAATTGTGTTTACTTCAGCTTTGTGTTAGCCTGCTAGAACTTCTACTCAGTAGTATTGTAACATGTCTACATGGTTATCACCTCATGCTAAGATTATGGACACTTTGGCTTCTGCATGAGCAATAAGATATAAAAGGATCATCTTTTAGCAGACTCTGGCCATTAAATTTGTTGATCAGATCATCATTTGTTGTTTTTAAGTCAATCCACAAAATCATACTCATTACTCATTTGTAAATGAGTATTAACAATAAAAATTACCAAAACCAAAGCTACTCTAAATATCAATTCCGGCTCGAACTAGAACTACATCCAGAAGCTGTGTATTGAATAAAAGATAACACTCAGAAATCAATGGGAGCACTTCCAACGCAAGATTATCAAATTTTCCCGATGTGAGAGTAAATTAAATTTGCAGAAATAAAAGAAGAGCCTTTTCTCATAAAAATATTATTGAAACTTGAAAGGCTAGAATACACAACCTTTACCAAGTTTTAGGCGACTGGGGGACGAAGTAGATGGTCCTGTGAGGTGTCAACAGCAGCAGGGGGTAAGAACTGCCACATTGAAACTCCTGGGTAACGAATGAATGGCACCATCTTGCCCCCAAGAACTGGTCCTGGTGTTGGAAATGGAGCTGTGAGGGTGGGAGGGTGAGGCAGGAAGCTTGGTTGTGAATTCAAGGCTTTGACTTGCCGCTCAATGTTATCTTTCTCCAATTTTAGCTGCTGCTTCTCATCGCGGAGCTCATTTTTCTCAGCCTACACAAACAAACTCACATGCATGAGGAACAAGAAGAAATATTATATATTTTGATCCTACCATGGGGACATAATAGTTGCGCGAATAGATATGCATAATTTGTTGTTCTTTCATAACTGAATAAAAGGTATCTCTTTGCGCATCATATTATGTCACACGACAAGATCCAAATCTGTAGTTTCAGAGTTAATACGACAATTAAAGTGTTCATACTTCAGACCCAGAATCACACACACCTTCAATTCATTTATTTTCTTCTGCAGATTCTCATTGGACTCTCTAAGCTTCAGAGCCTCGTCTCTTAGCTGAGAGAGCACTCGAACTGCATCGCTTAATATGACAACCTTGTCTTTGGCAGGCCTGCCAGGATCAAGGATAGAACCCAATTCTAGGAACCTTCAAATATTGCTTGAATCAGTCGCATGACAGAGATTAGACCAAAACGTTAAAACAAAAAACATCATGAGAGCAGGAACATAGAAAGTGGGTGGAAGATTTGAAGATGCCTGTCATTCAGTCGATCCCTCCTCAATTTCTCTCTACATGCTTTGGTTCCAGATGAATTGCTGGGTCCTGACCTTAGGCTGGGATTGTAATATCACAGAGAAATGAGTAAGTAGGGAAGGAAAAAAACATGAAAAGAGGATGGATCTATTTTGGATTGAGGATGAATATAAGGACTATTTTTGTCAAATTCAAAGAAGCAAAAATTCCTCTTTTTTTTTTTGAAAAAACATTAGATATTTGTATTTTATGTCTTTAAGATTTTTTTTTTTTTTTGGGGGGGATGTTCCCACATATTATTCATCCACTTTGCGATCAGGTATCCAATTCCATGGTTAAAATTGATATCTAACCAATTTGGAACTTATAATTCTATCAAATTTTATGGTAATAAAGCAAAATATAAACTTTATTAATAAGATTTTACTTGTAAAAACGCTTTTTTTCTTTGTTTTTTTTCTAAAGATTACTGCATGCTAGGAAGCATCAAATTCAAATGAGTGATATTGATGACAGTATCCATCTGGAAGCCAAAACTCACGTATCAAGATAGTATGCAACAACCAAACAAAAAGTAGGCATGGTAAGAAAATGAAAGTAATAAATTGGAAATTACGTAAAGGAAAGAAGCTTCTAAACTAAAAGCAAAACAACAATTATGTGACAGTGAATACAGCTCACCGTTTTCTTGACCCAGGTTCCTTAAGAACATCAGAATTCCCATAGGTATCATCCAACTCTGTACTGAGAATAGTCAAAGAGAAATGGTTATAAGTTCGGATAGAAGACTAGAGGTAAAGGAAAGTAAATAATTTTGAATAGAGACCGGTCACCGCCTCTGAGGATAGCATAAAAACATCAATAATTAAAAACAAGAAAAATTATTTAAAACAACAGAACAGAGTCCAGTAAAGATATGAAAATCAGATCTATAATCTAGAATAGAGAATTTTCACGGAAAATACTTAAATGATTCAAACGTTCTTTCTAGCACAGTGTATAAGCAGCCTGCTTTCTCATAGTAGCAGCTACCCCATGAACAACACTGCTAGAGAAGCTGAACTCAGTCCTATTTTCATTGAGTCCCAAAGATAAAAGCCATTTTCCTAACAAATAGCTTTTTTTCTGTCCAACCCAGTCCTATTTTTTTCTTTTAATTATTCAAAGAGCTTTATCTGTCCCGTAATATGGTGAACTGAGGGTCAATGGCAAAAACAACTGTTCCATATTTCTCCAAACATTTGTAAAGAAGACAGAAGAAGTAAACATTAAAGTAAGAGAGAACTTTTTATGAAACTAAGTCAAACATAAACGGCTACATTGTCCCTTAATATTGTTCTTGATCCAACAGAACTCAGACCCAAAGAAATTTTGGCCATAATTCACCACAAAATCATGCAGCATTTTAAATAAGACCGATGGCCTGAAACAATATACAAAGGCAGAACACTTGAAAAGCAACGGGGTAACCTGAAATCAGCAGGAGGAGCAGTGAGGGAATGATGGGGCCAAACAAAACTGGGCGGGTCAAGGGAAGGAAGGTCACCACCAGGGACGGGAATGTCGTCTAAATAACCGTAATCGAATACCCAATTGGGGTTCTCCGAAGAACCCATGTGCGACAGAGTGCCGGAAACTCAGAATTCCGATGACAAGTTTCCCGTGGCGTATGGCGAAAGAGTGGTTCACGTCCGTGCTTGGGAATCAACGAGAAAAAAAGATGGAGAGCCGACGAATTACGATGTAAATGGTTGAGAATGAGATACAAAAGAAGCGTAAAAGGTAAGAATAAGAATATGATGAGCGATGAGAAAGGAACGCGAGAGATATTGAGAGAGACAATCGAGCAGCATCGTCCCATTACCACCACCACAAAAAGCGATTGCCTCGTTGCCAAATGCCAAAGCCACACGCACACGCTGCACCAATTCTCCACTTCACCTTTCTATCTTCCTTCTAGCATAGCATCAAGCATGAACGAATCTTTGGGTCCAATATATACCCGGGTCTTATTCGCCTTGTTGACTTGACTGTCCTGCTTTGCCTTGATTTGGACCTTAGAGTAAGAAATGATATTTGTTTAGAATTTACATGTAATGTTAAGTAATGTTCAAGTAGTAAGATTGAAACAAAATTTGATGATATATTTTTCATCCAAAAAAAAAAATATTTTGCACCTCATAGGGTGATATTTAAGATTTCATGTTTAAGTGGCAATAACATGTTTTATTTTATTATGTAACCAATGTCTTTTCATCGATAATATATTTTCTATTATCTTTCACTTATTTTATAAATCGAGAGAATCAAATTAATTAAGTAGTATCTTTCTTTCTCATTTTATGTAGGATTTTTTTAAATTAGTATTTTCTTTAATTCGATTTATAAATACATTTTACATTTTAACTAGGATTATGTCATGCATGCATGTATGGACATTTAACCATTTTAAAATTTAACATGACTCTCAGAAAAATAATCAAGTAATAGAAGAAAAGATTTAGAATTTACAAGTTATATAATGATTTCATTTTATGAATGTTCTCTTGAATTGTGCTGGAAGATTAAAACGAATATGATTATAAAATACGAATTTCATGAAATCAATGTATTGTGCATATTTGTAAAGATAATTTACGTCGGAAAAAACTCTTTACGTATTCTGCATTTATACAAATAAAAATACAAAAAAAAATTAAAAAAAGATAAAGAGAAAATCGAATGAAAAAATTTATTAAAAAAATTCCTTTGCTAACAATAAGAACTGAAAAATTCACGATGGAAACACAACATGGGCTTGCCATCATCATCAACACGATTGGCGGGGACTATATACAACTTATCCAAGCGGGAAACGGGCAGATAAGTTGCTGCCCGGACTGCCCGTTACACGCAGTTACATAATCCATCGCTCACCATTCTACTAACCTTTCCGGAGATTGATCGGAGAAACATGGCTCAAGCGATGGCATCTTCTGCTATGTCTGGCCTACGACGTTCCTCTCACCTTCAAGGTAGCCTCCAACTCAGTGGTTCCACGCGCCTCAACCTCCCCGCCTTCTCCAGGTTGGGCTTGGGCCCGACCCGTCCCGCTGGGCTCACCCTCCGAGCCCAGCAAGTGAAGCCCGACAACGAGACCAGCCGCCGGGCGGTGCTCAGTCTCGTCGCTGCCGGCCTGGCTTCCGGCTCTTTCGTTCAAGCCGTCCTCGCCGACGCCAAGCCCATCAAAGTCGGCCCTCCTCCCCCCCTCCGGTGGATTGCGTAAGTCTTATCATCTCCCTCGCACCCTAACCCTGCTGATTCCAATTTTCAAATTGACTTAAATCTTAGTAAGAGGGCTATCAATTAGGGAACAGAATGAGTGGAATTTGATTTGATTGGTGATAATTTTGGGAAATGGCAGCTGGAACATTGAACTCAGATCAGCCAAGAGACCTTCAGCTACCTCTCAAGCAAAGGTTCTACCTCCAACCTTTATCGCCGAGCGAGGCGGCACAGAGGGCGAAGGAATCAGCGAAGGATATCATAAACGTGAAAGAGCTGATCGACAAGAAGGCTTGGCCTTACGTTCAGAATGATTTGCGTCTGAAAGCAGAGTATCTTCGTTATGATCTGAACACCGTCATATCTGCTAAGCCTAAGGACCAAAAGAAATCCCTCAAGGAACTCACTTCCAAACTCTTCCAGGATATCAGCAATGTAAGTCATATCTCTGTTATCCTATAAAGTTTATGTAACAGTGAAGGAATATTCAATAAATAATGTAATCAGTATTACTAATTAGGAAGGTTTGAAAGAATTAAGAAGTTGATTGTGTGGCATTGTACAGTTGGATTATGCTGCAAAAATTAAGAGCACACCACAGGCGGAGAAGTATTATGCGGAGACAGTAGCTACTCTGAATGATGTTATTTCGAAGCTGGGTTAAGGAAATTGAATGTTGTTAATTTGCCTTCTCTTTTGTAATCTTTGTTTATCAATTTATGTAACACGTTAATTGTTTTGGATGATCTTTGATTGAAGGGAATCAAACGAGGCGAAATTTGTTGGCACTCAGGATTCTTCTACTTTACCCCCCAGGTTTTGCCCAAGGATGACAATAATATTTGTTACACAAATTACATGGGAAGATGAAATTAAAAAAAAAAAAAAAAAAGGTGAGCAATCTTTTTTGCATTTTTATCTACAAATAAAAGGTTGACAGGATAATAGAGATAGAGCCCTCTCAAGATTTGCAAACTGAAATTAAAGAGAAATAGGGAGGGAGAGGTAAATTTTATTTGTTAATGATAAAAAATGGTGAAATTCGTTCATCTCTTTCTGGTTTTGCTTGTTTATTATTTTTTCTTTTTTCTTTTAGAAAAGAACTTCATCCCTTGAAATATTTATGAGGATTTGAGTTTAAATCCTTTCAAACATAATTATTAAAGCATTTTGGGTGGTCATGATTGTCATGGTTAATATTTCCTCCTGTCTTAAATGTAAAAGATATTTAAAAGATTTATTTTACTCCAAATAAATAAATAGGTTATGTCTTGTGCAATATATGATTTTTTTCCCCTTCTACCCATCTTTAATTAGGAGTTTTAATTACTTGTCACTGAGTGGAGAGCGTTTATAAATATATATATATATATATATATATATTCAAGACAATATAGTCAACTAAACTAATTTCAACTACTTTTTTAATATTGATGAATTAACTTTTTGTCTTATACTCCTTTTTCAGACTTGCAAGAACGAACATCTTGTAAGTTAAATTCGCATGTATGAGGTTTTAAATATACAGGCCATTATACTTTAAAATATTATGAGGCAAATATATGTATATCAAGCGAAAAAAAATTAAAATTTGAAAAAGAAAATGTTTAGATAGTTTAATGATATGGTGAAATACTATTTGATCCTTGTAATTTTACTCAATTTTAAATTAGATCTCTATAATTTATTTATTTTTTGGTAAAGTATTTTGTTTTAATTGAGTCCTTATACAACAACAATAACAAAATTCTATAGTTTGATTAATTTATTACAACCTAATTGAGTCCTTATAGTTGATTAATTTTTTTTAATATCTAATGGTTAAAATTCTTAAATTTTTCCTTTTAAAAAAATAAAATTAAAAAAAATTATATTTTTATTAAATTAATGTATAACCTTAGAATTAATTACATAATTTTTATAATTCAAAATTTACATAATTAGATTGTCTTTTAAATATTTTTTATACATATAAAATTTTCATAAAAAATTAATAAAAATGTAAACAGCGTATTAAATTAATTTTTTATTTTAGCTAAAAGTATTAAATTAAATTTTCTGTAAACTTCAAGAGTTTTTTTTTAATTTAATAATTCATTGTTAATTTTAATCTTTAGGGGCTAACATATACTCACTCCATGTAAAAATATAAAATATTTTTAATTGAATCTTACTCTCAATAAAGTAATTATTTTCCTTCAAATTAATACTATCTTTTTATATTTATCCATATTTAATAAGGTATTTTACCTTAAAATAAATATAAAGTGATTTATTTAATAAGAATATTTTTAAAAATAGGCAATAATTACATATTAAAAAATTAAAAATGTCTTACACTTTTTAACCAGAGAGAGTATAACAGATCAAATTATAAGGGTTTGATTAAAATAAAATAAATTACATAAATTTAATTTAAAATTGAGCAAAATTATAAGAAGTGACAGATTAATTTTCCCAAGATAAAATTATAGTGAACTTTGTGCATTTGTACAAGTCCAAATAAAACCAATCATAGTTTTTTATTTTGGTCACAGAACCATCATAATTTTTATTGTTTATGAAGAATGTGACGTCTTACAAGTTTTATAAATACATTAAATTAATTTTATAATTTAATATTTAAAAAATTGAATATTAAATTTTTCCAAAAATTAGTTCTTAAAATGAAATATAGATAATTTACCGAAAATGAAAAAACCTGCATGGAGATATGATACATGATAAATTCTTACATGTAGTTAGTGCATCATTTCAATTATACATTGCAGTAAAAATATATAATGTCAGATTCATTTAATATTATGTGTTATCTTTTACTTATATCATTTTAAATTATTTTAACTTCTTGCATTTTTCTCTCTTTTCACATCTTTTCTTTTTTTGGCTAAAGGAGACTTCATTCCAATAGAAGTTTAAAAAATTACAGCAAAGCAAAATAGCAACATAACAGCAGAAATGGGAAACCAACAGAAAGCAGCAAAAAAACAATAAAGCAAACGAAAACAGCTAAGAAAAGGAATCAGCATCAGTGGAATCAACCAATTCCAGATTTGTCAACTGCACAAGAAGCCTCCACGATATCCATTGCTAGTATGTAAAACAAAGGAAGTGATGTCAGCAACTAGCCAATAGGGTAGACATCCTTAAGTAATCAGCCTCTATGTTGCCTTCACGGTGAGTGAAAGAAAGAGAAAACCCAACATTGGAAGTAAAAAAGACTATGCTATGAAGATCAATGTCTCTACACAGCCATTCACATAATTCCAGACAGTGATCTCGAACACAACGAGTTGCAAGCAGTCACTTTCCAGTATCACCTTACTATTACCTAAATCCACAACTACTATCAAAGCCCTTTTAAATGCTAAGGCTTCATTCATAAAAGCCAGGATAGATTTAACTTTGTCCACAAAGGCCCATATAAATTCTCCCCTATCGTTTCCACATATAATGCCATTAGTAGTGGCGTTGTCCTTGGAATTAAATGCCTCGTCACAGTTTATTTTGAGACAATTAACGGGGGCAAAGGCCAAGTAGAAGTCAATATGTGACTCATGTCCGCTTCCCCCTTGTGTTTGAAACCTGACAAATTTTCCAAATTCAGATATGGCAATTTTAGTTTTAATGATCACATTAACAGGGTTAAGAACTTCATGATTGAAATCAAAATCATTTCTACCGTTCCAGATAGACCATAACAGCCAGCTTACATGTGCAACATCATATGAAAAGAAAGGACTCCCCATATTTGTAATTATCACACCCCACTATAACATCCCAAAGTTTTTAATTCATGAACTAACTACTAATTTAAAGATAACTTAGTGAATTAGTGAATTATATAAGATAATCATGATGCCGGAATTGTAACTTGGCATGTTGGGTCCTTGGATAGGTGTGTGATCAAGATTGGATGAAAGTAGAGCTAACTGGGATTGAATAGGAGAGCTAAAATGAGATTTTATTCATTATGCCACACACCACAGCTTAGCACAATGCATCCACCTCATGGATTAGAAATTTGACTTTAAAGGAGGGGTTAGCTCGTGATTTTGAGAGGAGAAAGGAAGGAAAATAGAAAGCATAGAGGTGAGGAAAGGGTAGCCCTTTGAGGGCATTGGTTTATGAATGCTTGAGAGTTGTTTTCGACCTATCATCTTCTAGGTAAACTTTATACCCCTTTCCTCTCTCTATCTACTCTGTTTTCTCTTGATTTGATATAAGGAGAAATTGAACTTTTAGATAGTAAAGGTTGTTTTCTAGTTCAAATATCATTGAAGGGTTATTGAAAGTTAAATTAAATATTTGTAACTAGATTGGTAGTTGTTAATTGAGTTTGAGAATTTGGCTAGATTTTAGCTTAAAAAAAAAAGGTTTGAAGTTGTGAAAATCTTATATTGATGCTAATGGAATTAGTAGAAGTTGTTTAGACATAAAATTGTCCAAAGAAAGGGAATTAGAAGTTTCGACTAATTAATTGTGCTATTTAAGTGCTCCAAGTTCAGTTGAAAATTGACATATAGTGGTTAATTTTATAGATTTTAGTCATTTAGAACCTCTCGAAGGTTCAAGAAAATTGAGGCCACAATAGTGATCATGAGTAACCATTTTAGAAATAGAAAGGTCGAAAAAACTAAATAATCTATACTCCTTTTAGATTGAAAAAGTTATAGTTAACTAATTCATGATTTATGAACAATGTTAGTTGAAACCTTAAATTATTAAAAATGTTCACATCTTTTCATTTATACTCTCATTAAATACCCTATATAAGAGTCTTGATCATAGTAATTAAAATTTTAATGCATGATTTTTTCAAAAAAAGTAATAAATGAAGTAGGAGCATAGTTGAAAAAATAAATATAAAATTATTTAATACTCTGTATTTTGGACCAAACAAAGTTTTTAAAAGATGTCTTATATTGTGATTTGAAAGGTGTAGTATTTATTAACTTGTATAAGTTGTTTACAAGATTGTTGGTATAAAATTATATTGAATGATGTGTGTGTGTGTTTCAAAAGAGCAAAGCATTGGCATGCAAAATTTGTATTTTCTATTTGTTTTTAAAAGAATACCAAATTTATCAATTGCTCCTTTTCATTAGATTGTTCCTATAATGGTTTAAATTTTGAACAAAAGCATCAAGAATTTCTATCGAAATTCCAGAAGATTGAGTCTAGTTCTTATGAATCACCTGTAAGCATTTTGGATGAGTGGTCTAATTATGTTCAAAACAGAAAGGTCTTGCAGCTTTCACATCATTATAGCATAAATCAATCAAAAGTAAATAATGATCAGAGAGCCTGAAGGTTCGATATGGAAAACTCGGGCCTTGGAGAAACTGAGACAGAGAGCAACATTTCCAAATGCATGATCCGTTCTCTCAAAAATTGTGGCAAATCCTAGCCTTTTGTTGCACAACGTATATCTCGAACCATTAAACCCCATATCCATCAGTGAGCAATCTGAGATGAAGTGTTGAAAGTTAAACATTTTCCTCCACGCTCTTGGCTTACCCCCTTTTTTCTCCTATTGAGGGATAATGTCATTAAATTCCCCAATGCACATCCATGAGCCAACAATTCCTTTGCTTAGTCGTTTGATTTCCTCATACATAGCCAATCGATCAGTCTCATTTGGTGGCCCATGAATAAAGGTAATATAAGTTGGGGCTTCTAATGTCAAAGTCAGTATCTGGATATGAATAATATTTTTAGAATAAAATAGGATATTAACCCCCACTTCTTGCACCCACCATATGGCTAGTCCTCTACTCCTCCCTTCTGGCTCAACGACCCATTCTTCAGCAAAGCCACATTTTTGTTTCACCTTCCTAACCTTAATTTTTGTTTTGTTTCCATAAGAAAAATAATTTACAGTGTTGTTGAAATCAAACCAGACTGGACGGTCTGACTGGTTTGACTGCCACACACTGAACAAAACTGTTTGGTTCAACTGGTTAAACCAATCTGGCATTTGATCTCAGTTGACCCAAATTGAACCGGTCTTTTTTTGAGAGAATCGGCTTTGACTCAAAAATCAGACTCGAGTCAACCCGGTTCAAAGCTAAAAAAAATTTAGGCTAAATTACTTAGATTCACAATTTCTCTTTTCAAATCACTAATTCTCTCTTTTCTTCTCTCCTCTAATCTCTAACTTCTCCTCCAACATCTGCCTCCAGCTCTAGAAACCCAACCTTTGGCATCGAGCCCGGAAGCTTGTGAGTCATGATAAGACGGCATGTCTCCAACTCTAACATTTTTCCTTCAAGATTACAAACTTGTATTAACATGCCTCTACCTCTAACTCTAACGTTCCAAGCATCTAGCTTTTGGAGTTAAGATCCCAAGCACTATTGACAAATTAATGTTTTATTTATATAGTTGTGCATATAAATATTATTTTTTATTTAATTTTTATGTCATCGGTTCGACCACCAGTCTAACCAGTTAGACCATGAAAACCACGACCCGTTGCTCTTCCTGATTTGATGTCTGATTTGGATTTCAAAACACTGACAATTTGGGGTTTATGAATATAAGACTCCTTTAAATTTTTGACTGCAAGGGGGACCCCAAGACCTTGGCAGTTCCAAGATAATGTTTTCATGCCACACCGGTGGTAGGTTTGTTCCTATTACCGGCTATTGTATGAGAAAATTCCACTTTTCCAAGAGAACCCCCATCACCGAAAATAAACCACCCCTCTGGAAATTCAATGCGTACCTCATCTCCCATGTTTTCAAAGTCATCTCTGCCATGATTTACAGGCATATGCTGCCCCTTCCTCGCACGGATTTGCTTCTTGATGCTTCAGCAGGAGCCCTTCATCTTTGAGATATTTGGCAAATTCGGAGTAGTACTTCATTCAGGACTGACCACCTCTTCCACAAACACTCTTCTGCATTCGCAGTTTGCAATCATGGGGGTAGCCAGTTATAGGGGTTAAGGGCTTTTGACAGGTCCACATCTTTGTTTGGCATCTCAACAACATAAGCAGGGGGGATTAAATTTCGAACTGTGCTATCAATAGTCCATTCTTCTTCAGGTGATACATGTTGGGCTCCCTCTTGACCCAGCCCTGTCATAAGCTCACCCATTGTTACTTGAGTGTCCAAATTTGGTTTGATTGCCCCATTACTCGCCAGATTCTTGTTCTCCATTAATTCAACATTATCTTAACCAGACTTCTTAAAATTCACCTCCTTCTTTCTCCTATCACTCTTAATATTATCGTTATTATATCCCATAAAATCACCACGATCCTTTCCCGTTCCTATACTCATGCCCTTATGCTTGTTATTTCCCAAATTGTTAGCCCTTGTCAGCGTTCCTCTCTGCTTCCGGTCACTAAAGTTTGACATTTTTGATCTACCAATAATGGGAGCTTTCATCCAATTCGGATTTATCACTTCCATAGGCTCTTCGATAGTCCTCACATGAGAGACACCAAGACAGTTGCCATAATTCTTCTCATTTGAGTCCTCATCCTCGATCTCCTTCGTACTACTCTGACAGGTCTTTCTGTCATGCCCAATTCAACCACACTGATAGCAATAGTTCTACAATCTTTCATGCTGTACAGTGACCCATGTTGTTTTTTTTGCTGGGGGCCAGGAACCTAGAAATCAGTAAGAACTCTGGCTCTAACAAAGACGCGCGTCAATCTACCATCATTCATTGGTTTCTTGATCATAACATCACCACCAACAGCATTGCCCAATGCCACAGCATTCTTTTTATCAAAGGCACCATGAGGGAGTCCATGAAATTGAACCAAAAAAGGGCAGTTCGAAAAATCAACCTCTTCATACACCATATACTCATCCCATAACTGCAGAATTAACAAAAAGCCTTGCATAAACCAAGGTTGGCCACAGATTACTATGTTATAATCTTACTGTTTTATCAAACCTAAATGAGAAAGAATTCTTAATCTTATCTAGATCATGAATTTGAACCTCCGTACTGAGACCTCAGCCTTTCTTAATCATAGAAATAACTTGTTAAAGAAAACACATGCAGACAACCCCACACACGCACACCGAGACCTCCGTCAACACCAGATAGTAGCTCAGTAGGAGATGCCTCCAACCTGAATTTCACTCGACACTCAGAGGAATAGACACTCGAGAGAGAACTCTCACAAGGGAGAGAAAAATATCTCTCCTTACATCTAGGAGACTATGATAATGATAATTATATATATATATATATATATTAAAGAAGTATTCTACTTTAAAAAATATTAAAAATAATATCTCCACACCAGTTATTTCATTTTCGGAAAAATTATTAAAGATAATAATTTATAAAATTTTATTTAATTAAACTGGTAGACCTGATAAAAAAATAAACAAACAAATTTGGGAGGGCTGGTAGACCAGGATGTGCAAGAATTTCTCCATGACACGTATAAGGCGAGGGATCAACTTGGGTTGCTGGTTGACCGGGAAGATGCGGGGATTGTGATAAGTGATGACAGATAACGACGACGTTTGGGCCCTTCTCTAGAAAGAACTCCATCCTTCTCTTCTAAAACCAGTCACTTCATCACATCCATTTTTATGAAAAGCAAAGGTCCCGTATCGAGTGTTTGATTACTGAAGAATGATCAGGTCAATCTTCTCCTGCAAAATCTGCTTCTGAACGAAGACAACCAAATCCAGTGGAAATTGAATTCGCTTCCCACTTTCACTTCCTCTGCTTTTCCTATCTCGCGCAGCTCAGGTGGTCACTTGGAAATGTCAGCATACCGATGGAAAAGCTTCGACGAGAACGAGGACCGCCCTGAAAAGCCTCGTCGCTACGGCGTCACTGAGATCAGAGGTCCTCATTATTCTCTTTTGAATCAGAATGTTCTTCAGGTACTCTATTTCAGTCCTTAATCGATTTTAAGACGATCATGGAGATCTTTTTTGAGGATTGATTCTGGAGATTAGGAGCGGATATTGTTGGAGCTACGTATCTGCTAGGTTTTGAATTTGGATTTTGTTTGAGCTAAAGATTAGTGCTAACTGTGTTTTTCCCCCGCCGGTACGGCTATACTGTCAATCTTCAAATATTTTGGAACTTGTTAGATATGTTTGAGCCCCTATCTTGCTAGGTTATGTTGAGCATCTCTCTGGTGGTTTACCTTCTTTCTGGAAAATAATTTTTCGCTATCTTGGATGAGTCCGTGGCTCGAAAATAAAATGAGTTAAGCTGATGCGTAAAAGCAATAATGCTATGCAGATGGTTCTGGAGAAAACTTCATAGCTTTTCCGTGAAGAAGCATAAATTGGTTCAGATTTGGATGATTCATATATGTATATATTTAAAATTTTGCTCATTTTATTTCCATTTTTCCTGTCGCTAAAGATTATGGAGGCATCACCATTGCAAACCTATTGGTTAATGGTTATGTCAAAATATAGTGTATGAATTGCGTTCCAGAACTCACTACTCATCCATGAAGGATTATACATCTAAATAATTTTTGCGCCCGGTTCATTGTCGCACTCTTGTCCTAACTTTGGAGCAATGAAATTATTCTGTTTCACAGGATATTTTGAGTCAATGGGAGAATTTGTTGATGGATTGAAGTTTTCTGGGGGCTCTCACAGCCTGATCCCAAAGACTGTTATTAAAGAAATGATTGACATGGCCCATCGGCATGATGTTTATGTTAGCACAGGCAACTGGGCTGAACATATGGTTGGTAAAGGTCATCAGCTTTTTTAAAGAATATATTGAGGTCTGAGCTGATTGCATAATTATTTTGTAATGAATTTTCATTTCTGATTTCTAGATCAGTGATCGACATGGTTTCTTATTCATAATAGGAATGCAAGCAATTGGGGTTTGACACAATTGAACTAAATGTGGGCTCATTGGAGTTCCTGAAGAAACATTTTTGAGATTTGTTCGCATGGTTAAAAGTGGCGGTCTGAGAGCTAAGCCCCATTTTGAAGTGAAGTTTAACAAGTCTGATATTCCTAAAGGTGGTAATAGGGCTTTTGGGGCTTATGTTCCCCAGCACCTCAATCATCTGGTATGATGCAACTCTTTATTCTCTTTCTGTGTCTGTGTGCACTAGTGTGTGGTCTGCATGTGTTATATCTATTTCTCGTATATGATGTGAATAGACATATTTAGGATTCGGACAAGTTCCTGCGAGCTCCTGTCTTCAGAATTTTACTGTAAAAAATTTACATGCAATACGCCGTGATTGCAGAATAATCAGCCAAGTACCATCTCCTTGATACGGGCATATTATTGATAAGCATGTTCATGGTTTTAGCCACACTGTTAATAATAATTCAATTGAGTCTTGCAGTAATAGGTTTCACTGATTTTGAAGATATGTCCCTCAATTTTAAGAAAACAAGTTCTGCAATTGAGGGGACAAAATAAAAGTATCTAAGTTCAGAATGTCTTCATTTTGATATGAATTTTGATAAACTGGATAGTTAGATGAATGGATGCAAAAGATGAATGCGTGCTTATCGTGGATATCTTCACCTCTTTTCTTTCACCTAAGCCAGTCTTGGAATATCAAAATTACTAGGATTTATTGGAACATTTGGATTCTACTTTTACACACATGGAAACGCACGCGGGCACAAAGAGTACTGGTTTCTGCAGTCTTGGGTGGTTTTTAACAACAACAATAATTGAACACCAGCTGGGGTGGTGCTTAATATAGAAAAAAGTGGCGAAAACTTTACTTTTGTTGGCAAAAATTTGACGCTAAATCACACATATTATGTGTACTTTTCTTTCAAAATGATCTTATGTCTATTGTAAGAAAGAAGCATAAGTGGTAGAACTAACTCTATTGCATGCTGTGTTTAAAATGGCAGAATAGTAGAAGATGCGGATCTCTTGATCAGAAGGGCGGAGAGATGTTTAGAAGTAGGTGCGGACATGATAATGATCGATGCTGATGATATCTGCGAACATGCTGATTCTATCCGGGCGGACATTATTGCAAAGGTCATAGGCCGCCTTGGTATTGAGAAGATCATGTTTGAAAATCAAATCAGAGAACATCTGAGTGGTTTATCAAGCGATATGGTCCCAACGTAAATGCTCAACTGAATTTATATATCCTAACCATACTTTGTCGTTTTTTAGTGTACAGGAGAAATGATAATATCAGTTTCAAGTTTCTACTTTGCTAATATCTTCCCTTTCTCTTCAGGTGAATCTCTTTGTGGATCACTCCCACGTGATGGATGTGGAATGCCTTCGAGGACGCAACTTTGGTCGGAATCATTCATCTGTTCTTAATTCATCATATTCATGATGGGATTGGGATGTATATAACTTGTGTGACTTGGTTTAATTTGTGTATCTCGTGTTTGTGTAACTTGTCTCTTCTGCGGCGTGTTATTTTGAATGTTTGTGCTTCGATAAGACAATTTTTGGCCGAAAAAAACGAAGACTTTTTTTTTATCTCCTCGTTTCATTTTTGGAACATCCTAATTGTGTGGTATACGTAACAAGGAACACTGTCGTATATAGGAAAAAACTATAAATTATACGGAATACTTTTAGTAGTGCAATCTACATGATTACGTTTTTCCCCCAAAAATTTAGTTTTAGATTTCTATAATGAGTAATATTTAAAAAAAAAATATTTGTTCCAAATTCGGAGCCGATGATAAATTTTTATATGCATGTCATGATATCATATTTATTTATTTACTCTAGTAAAATAGAGTCAATGCAATTTGAGATTTAAATAATATTAATTATGTTATGTGCATTTGTTTGGGAAAATTCGTGAAATGCTTTGTTGGAAGAAGAATTGGTCTCAAAGATTAAATGTAATTGAAAAATTAAGATTAATTTATTTATTAAATAATTTGATCAAATGATTGGAATGTCCATATGTGTTATTCATTTTTTTTTTTCAAAAAGGCATATCTAGCCACCGGATGATGTGCCCTTGTCAAAGCTCTGACCGATAGGTGAAGTATTGTTAGAAAGTTCACCAAAAAAGTCAACACCACTTGACATGTAAACTCAACAACTAGAGGATACAAGCATTTTGACTTCGAATGTAAGGGTTTGTTTGTTTAGATGCAAACTTCTAACTTGGATGTAAGCATTTTGACACAGGTGGTTACAAGTTTTGGCTTGTGTGGCTTGGGTGCAGGGATTTGGCTTGGGTGAAAGACTTCTAGCTTGAGGTGCAAG
>NW_026555780.1:0-50044 GCF_029017545.1 Prosopis cineraria | reverse complement strand
AAACTAAAGGATTGACTTCTATGTCCCAAGAGAAAGAAGTAAGTGAGAATGCCTGGGACAATAAAATAGAGGATTGATTTTCGTGATATTAGAATGGAGTTCTTTACATGCATTTGATTGGTGTGTTGAGTTGATTATTTGAAGGCAAGATGGGGGTGGATCGATATGAGTTTTACTTAGTTGCTTGAATGGTTTATATGTTTTCCCATGGTAAACACTTCCTAGCAGTCATTATGAGGCCAAGAAAATTTTGTGCCTAATGGGTGTGCAATATAAAAAGATACATGCTTGTCCTAATGATTATGTGTGTATAGAAAAGAGTATGAAGGGCTACATAAATGTTTGAAATGCGGGGTATCATGATACAAATTAAGGAAGGACATCAGTGGTGATAGTAATGAGAAAAGGCTTATCTTCAAAGGTGCTATGGTATCTTCCAGTAATACCACAATTGAACATTTTCTTTCTAATGGCACAGAAGCAAAGAATTTGAGATGGCATTTTGATTAGAGAATATGTGATGGTAAACTTCAGCGCCTGGCTGATTATCTCAATGAAAGATGATGATCAAAAGTTTCTTGATTTTGGTTTGTAACTGAGAAACATTTGACTTGAACTTTGTATAGATGGATTTAATCCTTTTAGTAATCTTAGTAACACACATAATGCGTGGCCAATTCTTTAAGTGATTTACAATCTACCTCCTTGATTGTGTATGAAATGCAAGTATATCATGTTAACCATGATGATTCGAGAACTGAAACAACTCGAAAATGATATCAATTTGTACTTAGTATCCTTAATTGAGGACTTGAAGATGATGTAAGAGGAGGGCATTGATGTATTTGATGCTTACCGACAACAATCTGTTAAGCTACATGCCATGATTCTTTGCACGATAAATGACTTTTCTACATATGGGAACTTGTCTAGGTACAGTGGTAAGTGTCATAAAGCATGTCCTGTTTGTGAACAAGGAACGTACTCTCAACATCTAAAGCATGAAAAGAAGACAGTCTACCTTGATCATAAGAGATTTCTTGGTTGGTACCACCCTTAATGGCTCACAAGAGTATGAATTTGCTCCCAAAGCATTAACTAGGGACCAAGTTTACCAATGTGAGGAGAGAATCAATGTAATTTTTGGTAAGAATCGAAAGACTATAAGTGAGAAGAATTTGTGAAAAAAGAGGTCTATCTTCTTTAATCTTCCATATTGACGGTTTGTTAATGTAAGGCATTGTAATTATGTGATGTATGTGGAGAAAAATGTTTGTGATAGTCTTGTGGGCACACTCCTACATATTAATGAAAATACTAAGGATGGGATAAATGCTAGATTAGATTTGGCCGATATAGGAAAAAGAGAATGATTATTTGCATGACAAGAAGAGCGAAAAAGGACTTATCTAGCCCTATGGCCTATTCACTTTTAAAAAAGGAGAAATCAAGGTTCTGTGGTTGTTTACATGGTAATAAAGTGCCCTAAGGATATTCTTCTAATATAAGAAATCTTGTGTCAATGAAAGATTTGAAGCTAATAAGCTTGAAGTCTCACAATTGCCATGTATTGATGCAACAATTGTTACCAGTTGCTATTCGAGGCATATTGAAAGATGATGTGAGGTGTACAATTACAATATTGTGTAGTTTGTTCAATTCTATTTGCAATAATTGTTACCAATTGCTATTCGAGGCATATCGTGTTCCCTCTGGCTTCTTTTAATATTATGGTGCATTTAATTGTTCACTTGGTAAGGGAAATAAGGCTCTACAATCCTGCCTATCTTTGATGGATGTACTAATTCGAGTGTTACATGAAAATATTAAAAGGATGTTTGAAGATTCCATATCGTCCTGAAGCCTTAATTGTTATAAGATCTGTTGTTGAAGAGGTCGTTGAGTTTTGTACTGAATACCTGAATAGGATGAAGGTTGTTGGATTTCCTAAATCTTGTAATAAGGGGTTGTCTTATAGTAGATAAGGGAACACAAGGGGTAAGAGTAAAGAGTATGTGCCATGAAGAGCTGTTATGAGCTCATCTTTACACACTAATACAAAAATGACTTTTTACAGTGGTTAAAAATGACTTTTTACAACAGTTAAAGAGGTGATGTTGTTCTAAGGGATGTAGAATGTCCCATCTTTCTACATTGGTTATACACTCAATGTAAAAACTAAAATTTTTACATTGGTTATAAAGCTGATGTTGAAAATTATATACAAAAAATAAAAAAAATTTACCTAAAACTTTTTACATTAGTTGGGATGCCAATCGATGTAAAATAATAAGTTTTTAATTGGTTTCCCAACTGATGTAAAATAATGAGTTTTTACATTGATTGGAATCCCAATTGATGTAAAAATTCATTATTTTACATCAGTTATTGCCATAACCGATGTAAAAAATATTATATTCTATAGCAGTTGTGGTAATAACTGATATAAAATGTGTTTAATTTTTTTTATACTATATTTATTTTATCAATTTTACCCATTCTTATGCATAAAAATTGTCAAAGCTAAATCAGACAGCTCAATTCATTTACAATTATCTATCAAGTATTTATCAACTATACAAAACTATTTAACTATTAAAAAACTAACAATTGTCTAAATTGTGTCAACTATCAAAATTAAAACTTGTCTGAAACTAACAAAAAACCTCACAAATTCTCCCCAAAATAGGTTGCCCAACGTATGCGGATATCTTCAATTTCAGTTCAAGAAATGTATTTGAATTGTCGAACATTTAAAATATGATTCACAAAATAAGCGTATTAATCAATCTCAAATAACATAATAAAATAAAACTTTTAAAAATATATTTACCTCTTTTGTAAATTCGGTCATACCTAATGCGATGATGTTGAGGATGTGTCTCATGACATATAGACTGCACAAGTTCGTCTTCATCGGTTGTCTATGACTCTATATAAGAACAAATCATAAGAAATTAGTAAGAAATCTTAATAATTGAACATATTAATAAAGTATAGCATCACCTTTGGCTCGATCCACATGGAATCCTTGAGCTCATATCCATGCTTTTGTAAGATTACATTTTGATATATTCTCATTGCCCTATGATTAAGATCACCAAGTTAGTAAATAATGTATTTTAAAAAAATTAAATTAAATAGTTTTGCAAAAGTATTCTTATAAGTCTATTGTTTTCTTCATTTCTTTTCCAATTTGTAATGGAGGGAGCATGATGATAGTGTTGCCCTTCATTAAAAGAATAAATAACTGCCAATGTTCCCTGCTAAATATGATACGAGTTAAAGTAAATCCACATAAAAAAAGCTATTAATTATAAATTGATCATTACGAGTGCATATATGGAGCCATAAAAACGTCCTTTTTGACTTCACATCTTCTTTGTTGGAGGTATTCGGCCCTTAACTCTGGAGTATTACCTTTCTCTGTCATGTGATGAGGGCAAAGGAATCCAAACTTATCACCTTTGCCTGATGTAGTCCACAAATGATGAAGGTACCTACAACAATGCAATTATATTATTTACTAAACTTGATGATTAAGTTTACCTACAATAATGCAATTATATTAAAGAAAAGCATACTTACATCATAAATAGTTCAATGTGTGGTGTGGTAAGCTAATTATTCGACAAAAGTCGAACCAAATCTTCCCATTCAATTGTTACCATCATGTCTTTCTTACCCATAACCTCCAGATCTATTTCTAAATTCTTGAATTTGAATGATGAATCATATGCCATCAAGATCATTTGTTGATGTGAAGTCAATGCGGGTTATGGAAGTTTCAGGAGATTCGTTGAGAAAAGCTTCTACATAATAAAAAGGCAAGAAATAGATAATAAAAAACATATATTAGAAAGCTTCTATAATAACAATTCATGAAATTTTGTACCATAGCTTGAACTATATTCATAAGTCTCTTGGGCCATAGGATAACATTGCTAACAGCTTCAACCACAGTCTTCACCTCGTCAGTAGGAAATGGAACTAACGCATCTAGCACTTTTAGATCTGTAACCACCACTCTCACTTGATCATCTTGAATTTGCTTGTGGTAGATGGTTGACCCCAAGTTGTAGATGCTATTAAGAGCAACCAAGCGTCTATTAAAATATCTCACACGGTTCACTAATGTTGTCACCAGAAGGACCCTCTGACACACGCTCAAGAACATTACTCCCTTTTGTACTATGAAATCCAGGAGACGTATGAATTGGTTCAGTAGTTGTCTTCTTTGTGAGCTCATCATGCTCATCATCTCTTCCTTCATTTGCTCTTTCATTTGTAAAATTCAGGCTATAAATGAAGCTTCAAACTCATCCTTAGTCTACTGCCTCACAGTGGATATCATTATATCAAACTCTTCTCTAGTCATTATACCTTCTGAATTGGGATGTACAGGTGCTCCAAGGTAGTCCTTAATGCCCACACCATATCCAACGCCCCTCACATAACCTGGATGCTCTGGTTTACCTATAGCAACTACTAAGATATCATTTTTGCCTTCTGAAATGAAGCTTCCTTAGGCTTGTTGCTCCTTAAGAGCATCCTGTAACATAAAAATAACAATCTTAATTAATAATGTATACAATTGTATAGAAATTTAAAGGGACAAGGAATAATAATTTCACTTACAATCCTCTCAGCAATCACATGTGCTATCTCACTTGTATAGCCTTCTTTCTTGTACTGATGTCTATATCTTCATTTCTCATCTTGGCAGATAGGTGATAGTGGAGAAAGGAGTATGGAAGGATTTGACTTAGCTTTTTCTTCTCTCTTCTTCTATTTCTCTGCCAGCAATATAGCATTAGCTCTAGCATAACCTCTACAAGACAGGGTGTGAGGGCATTGATTCTACCGAGCAATTTCTTGCCCTTTAGCTCGTTTTTCCTATTAATAAATTGAATTTTAGAATTTATAGTTGAAGTAGATCTAAATAAAACTTAAATCAATTAAAATTCAACAGACCAAACCTTTTTCAAAAGTCCGAATCGTGACAAATTCTTCCCAAGTATCTTCATCAAGGAACTGGTATGTATCAAGAGGATTAAGATGAGCCTGACCTTCTGGCACCTCGACAAAGATATATCTCCTAGCAAGATCAGTCTTAAAATTTCTCCAATGTGTTCTAAACTAAGAAATCAACTTGTGTCGATAATCTTGATTAGATGGAACATCGTATGTAAGCTATAATAAAGACACAACATAATAATCAGTAATTTCCCAATAATATATAACCATAAAAAATTTTATTTTTTAATTATTTACCTGAATACTTTCCTAAATCTATTCCTTCACACATTTTGGCACATTAGGCCAGTCCTCAAACAAAATAGGAGGCTTGGTACACGATAGGAGGCCAAGAAAACTAACAAACTTGTCTTTATGTGGCTCTATCAGATTCCATCTTTGACCAAATTGAATTAGTAACCTACGCCCAGCACTTCTATTTAAAGTCAGATCTCTCAATCGTGTGCCACATCTCCCCCTCCTCACAGACTGGCTCTAACTCAGCTCCTTACTAGGGGTGCCTTGACTCAACTCCTTACTAAGAGCAATATCACCAATTGATTGGCTTGTAGTGGGTTCGCTCTGAGTGTCATCACCTTGATTCTCCATATTCCTATTAATTCAAATAAATGAAATTAATTAAAAAAATCAAAGATAAGATAATTTGGAAAAACAATCCCACAATATAAATTTAATTGAACTAATAAAATATACTTTAGTTTCAAAACTAAATTCATAAAGGGATATTCTCCGATATCCCTCTATGGTGATCACTTCTTGTAGCATGTTTGTCATCTACTTCATCTACCACATCCAAAGTTGGTAGCCTGATAAGAAGGTAGGGGTTTTAGAAATATCAAAATTTGATTCATGATTGTTATCACTATCAATCACCCTTTTTCCTTCAAGTGTTATTGACTAATTTTTATTTTCTAGATCCATGACATAGAAAACTTGTTTAGCTTAGTCTTCCATAATAAATGGCTTATCTCCAAAAGTTAGTTTTTTACGATCAACCATTGTAAATCTTAACTTATCACTATGAATACTGTTGATGTCAACCCACTTGCATTTGAAAGCAGGAACTCTAAATTTTGTATAATCAACCTCCCAAATCTCTTCAATAACCCCAAAATAAGTCTTGGATGCTAGTTTAGGTTTCTTATCTTTTGAACTAGAGAAGTGAATGACTTCAGCTACTATCATAATTTCACTATTTTGCACCGTACTCTTCTCATCCAAGGACTTTGTATAAAAGGAATACCCATTAATATCATAGGCACTCTAACATATAACATCAAAGTTAGAACCTCCAGCCAACCATTTAATTGTATCAGGAACACTACTTTCATTCAAAATTTTCTACTTGAACCAGTCTACAAAAGTCCTATTATGGTCTTTCAACAACTTTTATTCAGTCATTCTCATTCTATAATTTTTTGCTTTTAGAAGTTCTTTATAAGAAGATATGTAATCTTTAACTTTATCAATATTATTCAAGATATATAAATGTACTTCTTGTAATTTATCATGATTCATCTTCACTGATACTCCACGTGTGCCTTGATCATATTGCCTGTTCTCATAACGAGATTTAGGAAGTCCAATTGATTTTGTATTTGACAAGTAATCAGAACAAAACTCCATAGCTTCTTGAGCAACATATTTCTCAACTATTGATGCTTTGGGTTGATATGGATTCTTGACACACCCTTTCAGTATTTTCATGTATCTCTCAATTGGGTTTATCCATCATAAATAAACAGGACCACACAATTTTACCTCACTAGATACACTATTAAGTAAACCATAATGTCAAAAAATATAGGATGAAAGTGCATCTCAAGTTGGCACAAGATAGTACAAACTTCTTGTTCTAACTCTTTCAATTTACAGGGATCAATAACTTTACTGCATATAGCATTGAAAAATAAACAAAGTCTAGTTATTGTAAGTCTTAAATAGCCAAAGGTAATAGCTATTGCATCAAGACATGGCAACATGAGATTTTAAGCCTATTAGTTTCAACTCTTTCACATATACAAGCTTCATAATATTTAAAGAATGCCCCGAAAGAACTTTAATTCCATGTAAACACTCACAAAAACTTATTTTCTCAAATTTGCACAATGTGTGAGAGACTAGGAGACAATAAGTTTGTTTACCTTATGGTCTTAGGTATAAGTCTTCCCATATTCCCATTTCTTTCAAATCCAATCTTGCATTCACACCATCCTTAGTCATACCTAGTATGTTCGGAAGCATTCCAATAATACTATCACACACATTTTTCTCCACATGCATAATATCAACACAATGCCTTACTTCAAGATTGCACCAACATGGGAGGTCAAAAAAGATAGACCTTTTTTTTCATATGCTTTTTGCACTAGTATTCTTTTTAGTCTCACCAAATACAATATTGATTTTTTTCACCCGTTCATACACTTGATCCCGAGTCAAAGCATCTAGAGCATAATTGTGCTCTTAGTGACCATCAAAAGTTTTTTTCAATTTACGATATGAGTGATCTCGTCTAAGAAACCTCTGATGGCCAAGGTAGATTTTCTTTCTTCCATGTTGAAGTTAATGGCAGTTTATGCTTTCTTCACAAATTGGACTAGCTTTATGACCTTTCACACTATAACCAGAAAAAATTTCATACACAAGAAAATCATTTATAATACAAAAGATCATAGCATGTAACTTAAAATTCTCCCTCCGATTTACATCGAACACTTTCACACCTACCTCTCAAAACACTTTCAAATCTTTAATCAGAGGTCTTAAGTAAATATCAATATCATTTTCAGGTTGTTTTAGTCCCGAAATCAATATGGATAGCATCATGTACTTCCGTTTCATGCATAACCTAGGTGATAGATTGTAAATCACCAAAAGAACAGGCCATAAACTATGTATACTACTAAGACTACCATAAGGATTCATTCCATCAGTAGAAAGTCTAAGCCTCAAGTTCCTTAGCTCATTGCCAAATTTGGGAAACAATTTATCAATTTTCCTCTACTGAGCAGAATCAGCTAGATGTCAAAGCTTTCCATCAGATATCCTCTTATTTGCATACCACATCAAGTTCTTCACATTATTAGTATTTGCAAACAAATGCTTAAACATTAGTACAATTGGAAGATACCATAAGACCTTTGTAGGAGCCCCCTTCTCCTTGTACCGTGGCGCCTCACATTTTGGACACTTTTCCTCCCCTTCAAGATCTTTTCTATACAACACACAATTATTAAGGCATGCGTGTATTTTTGTATACTTCATACCTATTGGACACAAGATCTTCTTTGCATCATAATAATGATTTGGTAGTTCATTGCTTTTCGAAAACATTATTTGAAGTAACTCTAGCAACCATGTGAAACTTTGGTCATTCCACCCAACTCTTACCTTTAAGGTAACCAGTTTTAATACTCTAAATAACAAACTAAAATTAGTGCACCCTGGATATAGAGGCTTCTCCATGTCAGTGCACAAGTTATCATACACGTGCTCGCTCAAAAGCCTTTTCCCTAACATCACAGATCATGTCCTCTAACTGATCTTCATTCATATCTACTTCATCATCAAGACTATCAACTTTCACATATTAAGATGTGTTACTATAATCTTCCAATCGTTCACCATGCTAAATCCATACCGTATAATTCTTGCAAATCCCATCACAAACCAAGTGCTCTCTTATTTTGACAGCACCTAGTCTCCTATCATTCAAACACTTAACACAAGGACAATAGAACATTTCACTATTGCTAATAGTGTTTTTCTTAGCAAATTCCAAAAATTCTTTCACACTATTATCATACTCATCACTTGTTCGCCTAGCATTCATCTATTGTGATCCATGTGTCACCTTCTAAAAAATATAACTAATGTTATTACCTTCAAACTATTTCAAGAAACTAAATTCCTAATTAACTTAAGATTTGAAAAGATTTTGGCAGAGTCTCCCCTGAAAATTGGATCTCCCAAGACTTTTAAAAAAAATTTACAAGAGAAAATTGACAATTTTAAACCAAATAAATGATCACATGCAATAACCTGAGGCCTTATAAAGCCACTAGCAGAACTTCCAGCAATAATCAATATCATCAAAAACTAAATTTGAGCAATTTAGAGGCAAGAATGAATTTAAAAAAAAATCAACAAAGTCTCTCCTAAAAATTAGACTTCCCAAGAGTTTTAGGAAATTTTACATAATAAAATTGATAATTTTAAACCAAATAAATGATCACATGCAACAATTTGAGGCCTTATGAAGCCACTAATAGCACTCCCAACAACAATCAATACCGTTAAAATCTAAATTAAAGCATTGGAAAATGTAAAAATTCATATTCAAAAAAATTAAGAGACATACCTCGATAGCGACAGTAGCAACAAAGGCTTAGCACTGAGTGAAGAGGGGAGAAGAAGTGGTGGTAGACAGATGGGTAGAGGCACTAAGGAGGGGGAGGGGGAGCCGAGGGGAGGGGGCTACCCAATGCAAAAACTATAGAATATTTCACCATAATTATAAAAATGCTACTGCCTTAACTTTTTACACCATTTACCTTCCAACTGATGTAAAAAGTACCCTGTAAATTTCATATTTTGTACTAGTGACATCTTGAATAACATGAAAAAAGTACAGTTTTACTTAGAGGCTCATGAGAAGATGCTAAATGATGAAAACCTAAAAAAGAATGATATGTAGGTGGTGAATGAGCACAACAAGACATTCATCAAGCGGTTTAAGGAAAAGGTTCACAATGAGTCTAATGTGTTTGATACACTAAAATGGTTAGCTGAGGGGCCTCCTTTTGAGGTTGTCTGTTAGGGTGAGTTTGACATAAACGGGTTTTCATTTTATATGAAAGCCCAAGATGAAAAATGTATTATGCAAAATAGTGGAGTGATGGTAATGGCTGAAGCTTATCATTTTTCTAATTTGAAAGATAAAAACCTAAAATAGACACCCATGCCCTATTATGGAATTATTAAAGAGATTTGGGAGATTAATTATACCAAATTCAAAATTTCTATTTTGAAATGTAAATGGGCTCATGGAAGTGATATCCAAGTAGACTAGATTGATGAATTTACCTTAGTGGATCTTGATAGGATAAGTCATACTAATGAGCCATTCATTTTAGCAAATCAAGCAAAACATGTGTTTTATGTAACTGATCCAACAAATAAGAGGTTGTCTATTGTTCTTCAAGGCAAAAAAAAAATGTTGAAGTAGATGATGTTGACGACTGTATTTTGATCTTGATGAAATCCCACCTTTCACAACAAATCCACATCAATCAATTGAAGTGGATGATACAGACAATGAATATGCTATTAGAGATGATCATTGTGAAGGAATTTGAGAGAATGAATAAAGTAGTAGTCTAATTATTTGAGTTTTTTTTTCTTTCTTATATATTTGCCATTAATCTTCTTACTTATATTTTTATATTCTTGATCAATCTATATCACCTTATTTCCATTAGGCATATGGAGGGTTCTAGAAAAGGTGATAATACTACTAATTTACTTGGTAATAAAAGGGGTAGAGGTCCTACAAAATTGAGAGAGTTGACCATATGTCATGGGACTACAAAGAGGTTGCATGTTCAACTTAGTCCATACTTAGTTCTACTTAGCGCCAAGGGAGATTGATTTATCAGCTTTATTAGCCTTCGGGCTTGTAGTAAAATTAGTATTCTATATAAAGATTAGAGACAAGCACCACAAGCTATTAAGGATCAAGTTTGGGAAGAAATTCTGGTAAGTACCACAAACTTTATTAATGTTATTTTTATAGTATTTTTTTTAATTTTTAACTTACTTAAAACTTAATTATTTTATAGTTAACCTATGATATTTCTGCTACCTCCGAGATGAAAAAGTATTGGTTAAAGAATATTGTTGAGCAATAGAAGGATTTCAAGTCTAAACTTACTAGAGATTACATCTGTAGAAATAGGAAGAAGGCAGGTCAAGATCCATGTTAAGAGTATAATTTTCTTGATTAAGACACTTGGAGACAATTTGTGACATCTTGGAACAATCCTAAATTTCAGGTAATAGGTTGTCACTTAATTTTTGTATAATGTTTTTTGACTTCACTGATTTAATTTTTTTCATTTGCATAGAAGTTAAGCCCCATAAATAAAGTAATACAATCACAAAATATATATCCTCATTACATATATTGTGGGGCATATAGGAAAGTTGACCAGAAGCTAATTGAGGAAGATCATAAGAAAATGAAGGAAGTAGCAAAATTAGACCCCACTATTATTGTTTAGCCCTTACCACACCCAACACGTCAAATAAAATGAGAGGTTAGGAGGATCAAGAAAGGAGATTATATTGCTTTAGAGGCTGCTATAGTTGCTGAAAAGATCATAAGTAGTTAAATATTTTTATTTTTCTTCTAATTGTTTTTAAAGATTAAATAATCACTTGACTCATATGTTGTAGGATTCATTTGAGGAGCAAGCTTTCTAAGGTTCCTTCATTCCAAGCGAAAGGATGGAAATCCTATCAACTACAATTGGAAAGCTAGAACATCATGGTTGAGTTAGAGGGGTCAATAGAGGAGTTGGTCTCAAGCAATACCTAAGACCAACTCCATGAAGATCTCTAGGAAGTATGTCTAGAGATGAGATCCATCAATTGGTGGCCAAGGTTAGGGATGATACTCTAGCTGAGGTTTGATAAGAGATTTGAGTTGAGGTTTGACAAGAGGTTGAGTGGGAGTTTCGTGAATCATTCTGAAAAGACATGATGGCCTAACATCATGAAGAGATGAAATCTATGGTCACTGGCATTATAGATTTGAGAGTTGATCATTCACCTTAGGTTTGTACTATTTAATTTCATTTAATATAAACATGTCTTTGATTTAATTTAACATAGATCTGTATTTCATATATACTTCCCCTATGATACCAAGCATAAAAGGTGGCAATAATATGTCGGGGGTAATGGCACTAGCATTGGTTAATCCTAATTCCCCCATACCAAATGATAATAAAGAAACTTCTTATTATCTTTATCTAGAGAATCCAAAAAAAGTGTTGTTGCTGAAGGTCAAATATACAAGCTTGGGTCCACAGTTCATCATCAGAAGATTAAAGAAGACCAAGTTAGGGTGACAATTAAATGTGTTAGAAAGGATGAGAATAATGTACAATTGCCATTTCCTACTTCCGACTTTACAATAATAGGCCAAGCAAAAGGTTCTTTCATTCTATGGCCTAAAAATCTTGTGTCAGAAATTGATACAACAGCGCCGGAGGTAAAAAATAATTTAACATTATGTTATTTTCTTTGAGTTATTTAATCACTTTTATAACTCTTTCATTTTATGTTTTAATAGAAACCTAAAAGTGCTGTTAAATTTCCCTGCCTGGCACAATTGCATGAAATTTATATACATATGAAAGAAGGCATTATCGTTAAAATGTCACTTGGAGTCATGGCTATGAAAAGGGGATATGGTTTTGAATTTGATAAGACAAATCTCAAGGAGTTTCTAAACTTAAAGGAGCTAGACATATCATGGGCAAAATTGAGAATCTTGTAATTTTTCTGTCTACTTTTTAAATTTAGTTCATTTTATTTTTATACCACTAACATTTTGATCTCATTTCAATGATAGGTACCTCTATAAAATTTATTGTGCCATGGGAAAACAAAACACATTTGGATTGTTAGGCCCAAATGCTGTGCTGAAAGCTCACAACGTTGTATATAGAAGGATGACATATGTGATTAATCATACATCAAACACAAAAATTCCATGTTATCTAGCGCCAATTATTGATGGGCAAATATTTTTTATATGCTGTAGCTACCATTGATCACTTTGTGTTATTTGTCAAATCAAAGTATAGTATACTAGTTTTGTTCTTTGGGAAGAACACCAATCTAGGAGTTAACATGCATGGATTTTCAATAAGTAAGCTTTTTATCTATATAAAATTTTACTTCTAGATATATTTATACTTTTATAATGTTTTTTTATTTACAAATGATAATAACACACTTGAGACATTATATGCTTACATTTGGGGAACACAAGCAAAAATTTGATTATTCATTGCCCAAATATAAGTATAAACATTTAACTTTCATATTTAATTATTCTTTTCATGTTTTGGTTTAACTTTAAAGTTTCAATTATTTTAGTGTTGTAGGAAACCAGAAAGCATATAATGCTGATATTATGTTATCCGTTACATATATGAGATAATTCAAGTTGGAAGTACTGAAAGATTATAAGAGGTATTTAGTTTTGTTATTTTAGTTTAAATTCTTGTATTTAATTCCTTTAAATTATTATTTTGATTAATTTTATCATTTAGATTTTTGAGAATACGTAGCCTTATAATGAAGAAGAGATTGATGCCATTCGGGACATTTTGGCTCAACAACTTCTCTAAGAATACTTTTCAAAGTAATTGAACACAATTCTATAGTTTTTTATAGGTGAACAAATATAGCATAATTGCAACTTATTGTATAGTGATTGTAGTTCTGCTAACTGGTTGTTTATAATCTATACAATTTTCATTTTTTTCATTTGTGGATAAATAGGAAATCAATTTTTTTTAAAAAAATAGACTTTTAATCACGGTTTTTGGTTTTTGAAAAACCATTGTTAAAAACCTTTTTAACAATGGTTATTATCAAACAACTATTGTTAAAAACAGCTTTTAACAATGGTTATCATAGATAACCATAGTTAAAAAGTCTTTTAACAATGGTTTTTGAAAAACCATTGTTACAAGTCTAATTTTTTTAAAAAATTGAATTATTTTTTTTTCGATAGTTCAACATTGGTTATACATGTAATTGACATTGAAAGTGATTTTTGACGTTGGTTAATTAACTGATATTAAAAATCTACTTTCCACTTCCCCTTAATAATTGATGTTAAAAGACTAAAATATCTGTTGTTAAAAGTCTATCTTGCAATTGTTATATATAGCTATTATTTCAAAAATAACAAATTGGCAATCCATTTTTTAATAATACTAGTTGCTAAATGTAAAGTATTAGAAAATATTATAACAATCGTTTGAGACATACGCCATGTCCAAGAGTTACAAGCAACATCATAGCCTCAATAGCAGTGTCGCGCACGGTCATAGTTGTCTAAAGTTCCTTATGTTCTTCTTTCTTTCTTTGCTTGCTTGTTTGTTTTTTTTTTTTTTTTGGCTAATTGGTTATTGATTTTTCGTTCTATTCAAAAATGGGTCCTTGAGAGGCATAGAGGGATTAATTCATTTATTGCTCTTATATGACTTGTTTATTTGATTTTGTCAATTAAATCTTGGATGATTACAAATATATTTTATTAATTTATATACTCATTTTGAAATAACCCAAGAATTTTAAATAAAATTTAAATGTGATGACTCTCAAGCGAAAATTATATATATATAATGATCAATTATGGAAGTTCCTTAATCTCAATCTAAACCAATCTGCCATTGTCATTTTGTATTACAATATCAATTTTTCTCTTTATCTCGTTTGAGAGACATAAGACACACAAGTGCCTAAAAGCATATGATGAGTTTTAATGTTTGGTTAGTTGTTAATGCCTCCTTTAGGTTGAGTTCTAATATTAATAGCCGAACTTTTTGAGCCACTGGTGGCCCAAATCCTATTCCATGTGCGATTGTCCATGCATTCACTTTCGTAGCATTTTGTTTCAAATCTTATAACTGTAATGATAAGTCATTATTTGTTGTAATAGTATTTAATACGTTTGATTGGAATGATGGTTTGAGCTTGAAAATTTCTAGATGACTTTGGTTGTCATTAGAATGACATGTACTAATTTGGTGCAATAACCTTCTTTAGTTTGATGTTGGAAAAAAAAAAGTAATAAAATTTTCTTTTATGCTTTAAGTAGATATGTAGGCTTTGCTTTGGGCGAAAAACGTTAACTCTTAACCCCAGTGTTGATCAAGACAGATTATCTTCTTGTTGTAAATGCGTGGATTTTGAATAAAAACTATTTTTTTTAGTATTGCATTATAAAATAGCTGCTATTCTTATGAAAACATAAATCATGTTACGAGTCTAAAGAAATATATGTTTTAGCTATGAATGTAAAACTGGCTGTGGTTGTGGCAAACATAAAAGTTCTATTTTCTAAAACTATTTATCATATTGCCTTATCTTACAATCAAGAGTTGTCTTAAGTGTTTTAAAGTCATGTTCTTGTTTTAACTTCATTCAGAAAGCATGGTACATAATCCTTTCCGTGTAAAGACTAGAACGGGTGGCTGTATTAGTTGACCCAACTATGTTATTCCATATTTTTAAGTATGTCGTCGCTATTTTTGCATATAAAGTTTGGAATTAATTGCTTTACACATTGAGTGAGGTTTAAAATTTTTTAAATGAACCATACAACCACAAACACCTTGGTTCGATTATTGTACATGCATGTAATGACCTTGGCTTTAAAGGTTGTCAAGAGTTAAAATATTTCTTGGGGAAACAATTTAGTTGGTTGTATGCACTGTGTGAGCTACATAAATAAATAAGTAATAAAATTATTGTTTGATGATTTTGCTATTTGTGATAAAGGCTTGTCATACTGTAATGTAATGTATATACCTTTTGTTTTCAATTTTTTTTTAAAAAAGCTCATTGGCTATAAATTTTACATGAGAAACTTATATTTATTACTTTATATATGTGAATTCTATTTTGACTCAAGAACTTGATCATTTTTTTTATTTTGAAATTAAAGTTTTGTTGCCAAGACTTCAAGGATTAAGTTTTATGTTACCAGATAAATTGTATAACTATCATTGTCTAAACCAAAGATTGAGAGCCGATGACTGTAATGGTGTGCAATAGTGTGAACCCAAAAGTGACCTTATAGCCATAATTCTACACTGGAGAGAATTTGATTTTTTTTTAACTTGAAATAAACACAGCTGAAAAATTAATTTAAGTGTAATAGTTTCTATTACTCGATTCTTCTAATTCTATTAATGAATTGTTGAAGAACTTTTAAGATAATTTACTTGATTCAAGGAAATTCCAAAAACTTTTACCACGTAATACTAGAGATATTGTTTAGCTGTGGTAAGTGCTTATTACATGTGACAGGGATTGGATAATTAATCACTCATATTATTATACAACTTGAAGTTTGGATAGTAATCATAGTCATGATAACCAGGCATATTATTGCATATTTAAAATTCAGAGGACCAAATTTTTTAGGGAGAGAATGTAATAACCCGAGAATTTTAAATAAAATTTAAATGTGATGACTCTCAAGGGAAAATTATATATATATAGATAGTGATTGTATTAAGATTTATAATAATATATTATGGATTGTATTTTTATACTTTTGGAAGGGATATAGCAAGATGAGTTTGTGCTGGAAATTACTCCTAGTAGATACGTTCAGGTTTTGAGTTTGAATACTTAGAGTGGCAAGGCAGATATTTTATTTTGCTCCAACTTTGTGAAATTACCAAATTCTCCTCTTAAAAAATAAATAAATGAATAAAACCATCAGATACTTTCCCTTCCTTCCATTTTGTTTCTGCGATTGTGAGAGGGAGAGGGTTCGGGAACCATCTTCCTTCACCCTTTCCGTCACCGATGCATGGGTGTAGAGTGTTGTCCGTCACCACTACAGGTCTCCATTCGGTGTGCCAAATCTCCTTCCAACTTTGTTCTTGACATTTGATTTTTCTTCCCTTGCTTTGTTCTATCGCCAAAAATCCTATGTTTCTCCCTGTTTGTGTTGCGTTGGTACAGTGTGGGTGAGTGCTTTATTCCTTGGGAGAATGACAATTAAGGACCTGCTAAGAACATTAATTCCAATTACGGATCGTGAAATTTTGAAATCCGAGTTAAGGACCATGGTCCTTGATTGTGATAAAAAAAATGAAATTTGTGAGGTGGGATTCACTAATTGCGACTTGGGAATTCACTAACCCAACTTGAGAAAATTACTAACGTATATTGTGAAAACATGAAACCCCACTTGGAAATGGAATGTTTAAAAAAAGCGCCACTTGGGAATTCACTAACTAAACTTGAAAAAATTTCTAATGTATATTGTGAAAACATGAAACTTCACTTGGGAATCGATTGTTTAATAAAAAACACCAATTTGGATAAGTCACTTTTTATTAATGATTCTCAAGTGGGATTTCATTTTTTCACAATATACGTTAGAAATTTTTTCAAGTCTAGTTAGTGAATTCTCAAGTGACGCTTTTTGTTAAACATTCCATTTCCAAGTGGGGTTTCATGTTTTCACAATATACGTTAGTAATTTTCTCAAGTTGGGTTAGTGAATTCCCAAGTCGCGTTAGTGAATCCCACCTCACAAATTTCATTTTTTTATCACAATTAAGGACCATGGTCCTTAACTCGATTTAAAATTTCACGGTCCGTAATTGAGATTAATGTTCTTAGCAGGTCCTTAATTGTCATTCTCCCTTATTCCTTCTCCTCCCTTTAGCACAATCTGGTGTTGGGTCTGTCATTTAAAAAAAAATGAAAACGAAACAAAACAAAAACAACAATAATCCTCTGCCCGCATCATCCACTGTGTGCTGAAATGATGAGTGGCTTGATTTTTTTTTTTTTTTGTTATCATGATAGTTGCTGCACGTGAAGTGGCAGAGGAGTATTGAATTTGATGGAAAATGATTGGCAAGGCAAGGAATTTATTTAGGTAGATATTCCTATCTTATTTACAGCTTTAATTGGTGGAGGAAGAAGGAGTATTTTTAGTTCTGTTTGAATGAATTTTTGGTAGAGACATGAGTTTGGGAAGCATAGTAAATTCATATATAAATGTTTATGAATTGTTGAGCAAGTGATTTGATGAGTATGAGACTTAATGGTATAGTCTAAATTTTGATGCCCATGAGTTGTTTGTTAAAATGTGTAGAAGAGTTGGAATACAGTAATTAAATATATATTCAAGGATAAAAATTTAAATTTGGAATTTTGTTTTCTCTTTGTATATACGAAGTTAAACCTTGTTATGAAATTGGATCTAGGAACCCTTATATATATGTATATATAAATGTTGATGCTTGAGAGTTTTATGGTTGGCAATCTACAAATTTCGGTACTTGTGTAGGATTTGAATTTAGAATGCATATAATACGTTTGATAAAATGTTGGAGGATAAATTGTTTTGATGTAATTGAATAACATAGCATGGCTAATGAATCATTGATTAAATTTTAGTATAGAAGTTATTCAATTTTATGTTGCAACTTGGCATTAAGGACTTTGTTTGCATATAGGTGTTGAAAGATGATACGGGGTCTATGAAGATAGTTATTATTATTTTTATTACTATTATTATTATTTTGACATGTAACTTATTGTATTTATTTAAACCTTCAAATATAGTAAACTAAAATGTGATGTCTTCAAGTTATGATGTTGGGGAAAGAGTGCATATGTAAATAAATGTATTGTTTATTTAAAGTATGTGTTACTGGAATATTATAATTTTGTATCCTGCAAAGGATTGTGGAGGAAATGAATGTCTATTGAAAATATATGGAGTAGAGTCATCGTTAAAGAAGTTGTTTATTCTTCTTATCTAGGTAATAGAGTAGCTAAGAGGCAATTGAGAGAGGTGTATATTAGTATGAATAAATTATTATTTTAAGCTCAAGTAAGTGGATAACGTCTTAATTAATTTATATATTTACGAATTTCCTTTTATCAAATATTGTTTTAACAATTTATGATTATTAATATATGTTTTTCTAGCACTGATTATTGTTGTTAATTAAATTTATTTCTTTCATTCTCGAAGTTGTCATGATATATACTTATAAGATTGACGAAAAAACTTTTATAAATTCTAATACTCTTTTATTCAATAAAGATAATTATGGAAATCGGTGAAGAAGTTTATGAAACATTAATTGTGAAATTTCATATTTAAAATGATTGATGTTTTAAACAGTTTATACGAGTTTGATATTAAGAAGAGAAAATTTTATTTTGAAAGTGATGATTTTTCTCACACATTTGAAAATGGATTTGAAGGGGGCTTTATACAAAACATTGGTTGTTAACGGCAGTTTCGTTAGCCCTTAGCATACCATGGTCAATAACTAGCTAGTTTAATTTTCATGAGCTATATTCTCATGTTTATTATTCATGAGTCTCATACCTGCATATATTTTGTGACTTCAACCACATCTGGTTAGCTATCCTTATGGATTGTATGTCCACATCTGTTTCATGACTTCAACCATGTCTGGTCAGTTACCCTTGTAGATTGTGTATCCACGTTTGTTTCATAGCTTTGACTATGTCTGGTTAGTTATCCTTATAAACCGTGTGTTTACGTTTGTTAGTTGTTCTAATAAGTCCTTAGAAATATGATTTTTAATTATTTGGTGATTTTATACTCCATTGCTTTAAATTAATAAATGCTACTATATTTATTTATTTGTCTTCTTGAGATCAAGTGATAAGAATATTTGATGTTATAAATTTAATAATTTAAGATTTTACTTAAAGCTATATAGAATCTCTTATGTTCAAAATTTATAAAATAGTTTATATGAAATTGTTGTCTCTTTAATTTATATAATCATTATCATTTATTTATTTTACCCTTTTGAATTTTATTAACATTGGGACATTATTCACTAGAAAGCCTTTATTTGTTCTCTGATAGCATTATTGACACTGTACCATCTGCTATCATTTGAGGGCTCATTGTTGGATTGATTGGAAGATTTTTTTTTTAGGATGAATTCCTTCTGATGTAAATGCTTAATTATGTGTATATTTTGAATTTATGATCAGTTGCTCCATGGTAACTATAGGAACGATTATTACTTGTAATCTATTTGCTATCTGTTGTGGAGGAGCAAAGCTTCGCATTATTGATTCGGGCTATATTTGGTTGTTGTAGAGTCTTTGGAAGGTCCGAATTATAAGGAAGTTTCAGTTGAAATTTCTACTAAAAGTTTAGGAAGCTTTTTGTTTAAATGAAAATGTTACAATAATTTCCAAATTATTTTTCATATAAATTTAGATGTTAGATTGGAGATTTCTTAATTAAGGCTTAATGGATGTGTGTTTATGCATACGTCCTGTGCCAATCATGTTTAATTGTTGGGAAGTGACGCATTTATTTTTGGCAGTTATAAATAAATATATTCCCTAATTATTTATGTTTTTGAAAAATGAAGAGTAAGGAAAAGTGTTGATAGAATAAGTTAATCTTAAGTTTTGACCATTATTAGATCTTGTTAGCACTTCCACTTAATTGGTTGACATTTGAACAGATAACAGATGCAATTTTTTAATTTAGAAGTTTGTTATTTTCTTGTGTCCTCTCCTATTTTATGGGGACACCTTGTTCTAGATTGTTAAATTAAATTGGATTAAAGTGAAAATCTGCTTCTGAAGTATTGTGCAAGGGGTGTGGGTACCCTTAACTAATGTAAGTACAATGTAAGTCCCCCAATCTTTTAAAACGAGAGAAATGAAGCTCAAATTTAACAGCCATAGATGGTGGATTGTTAGTTGACTATAAAAGAGATTAATTTAATCGATTAAAACTGAGCTGGCTACCACTCATCAATTTTTTTTCTAGATTTACAACATTAAAAAACACAAAGCGGGTAGATTAAAAAATAGAGAGCCCACCATCATAGTCGATCTTTAGCAATACTCAACTCATTGGAGAGATGAAAAATTAATATGGAAAAGAAAAGCAGGGAATAGAACAAGAGAGAAAATACTTATGACTTCAATGGCTTTGAGTGAGAAGGAAGAATCACAGTAGAAAATCCCAATTGACCTAGTACCCTCATTGTCCTTTTCGAAATCTAATGATGACAAGCCTATTGTAAATGATAGCATGAACACAAGCCAAACATAGATAACAAACGGTTTTTTAATTATGATGTCTGTTATTTTCTTTTGTCCTCTTCCTTTTAAGGGAGACTCCTTGTTCTATAAATCTAGATTGTTAAATTGAAATAGATTAAAGTGAAAATTTGCTTCTGAAGTATTGTGTGAGTTGTATTGGGTATCGTTAACCAATGTAAGGACAATGTTGGCTCCCCAATCTTTTAAATCGACAACAATGTCATCAAATTCTAACAACCATATAAGTTTGATTGTTAGTTGACCATAAGAGAGATTAT
This sequence comes from Prosopis cineraria, assembly GCF_029017545.1. Lineage (NCBI taxonomy): Eukaryota > Viridiplantae > Streptophyta > Magnoliopsida > Fabales > Fabaceae > Prosopis > Prosopis cineraria. The sequence continues at coordinate 28,826 of NW_026555780.1, read as the reverse complement.
TTTAACTAGTTAAAACTGTGCTGATTAGCACACATCATTTTTTTTTCTAGATTTACAACAATAGAAAAAACCAAAGAGGGTTAATAAAAAATAGAGAGCCCTCCACAATGGTCCATCATTGGCAATACTCAACTCGTTAGAGAGATGAAAAATTACTATGGAAAATGAAAGTAGGGGACAGAACAAGAGTGAAAATACTTATGGCTTCAATGGGTTTGAGAGAGAAGGAAGAATCACAGTAGAAAATACCGATTGATCCAGAACCCTCATTGTCCTTTTGGAAATCGAATGATGACAAGCCTATTCAAAATGATGGCATGAACACAAGCCAAACATAGATAACAAATGCTTTTTTTAATTGGGAAGTCTATTATTTTCCTATGTTCTCTCCTATTTAAGGGGGACTCCTTATTCTATAAATCTAGATTGTTAAATTAAATAGGATTAAAGTATAAATATACCTTTAAAGTATCGTCCAAGGGTTGTTAGGTATCCTTAACAAATGCGAGGACAAGGTTGGCCTCCCAATCTTTTAAAACAATAGCAATGTCACCCAATTTTAATAGCCATAGATGGTTGATTGTTAGTTAACCATCAGAGAGATTATTTTAACTGGTTAAAGCTGAGGTGGCTAGCACTCCTCATTTTTTTTCCAGATTTACAACAATAAAAATAACAAAGAGGGTCAGAAAAAAATAGGGAGCCCTCCACCGTGGTCCATCTCTGGCAATACTCAACTTGTTGGAGAGATGAAAAATTACTACAGGAAATGAAAGCAGCAAACATAATAAGAGAGAAAATAGTTACGATTTCAATGTGTAACACTTGCCCTGAGTATTATCCAAAAATCACATAATTCAAATAAACTAAGTGTGGTTAAGGAGTTGATCCTCTAACCAACTTAGGAAACAAATCATTTAAATCACTAAACAGATACACCATCACAAAATAAACATTTAAAACCTTTAAAAAAATCTATAGGTTCTACATATAGTGCACGGAAGCAAGCTAGATGAAAGTGGGATAAAAAGATGCTGTTATGATAGTATTAAATTGCTGTCATGACAGCCCTCCCGAGCAAACTTTTGGGAGCCACCGTTCTACCATTCGACCTTCAATCGAAGTAATTTTAAAGTTCACACGTCATTTTTAATGATTACTAGTAGTACACCAAATTTCAAAAAGATCTAACAGTTGGATTAAAAATTGGACATGTTACAAGTTTGGTCATTTTTGCTGTCATGACAGCTAAGCACCTTCGGACTAACTTTCGGAGTGCATCATTTCATCACTCGACCTCTGATCAGAGTGATTCCATAGCCCACATGTCAAATTCAAAGGGTACTATAAGTGTACTAAATTTTAAAAAGATCCAACAGTTTGATCAAAATTCGTGCATGTCCCAACATTAATCCTGTTGCTGTCATAACAACACCTCCAGACCAAATTCTGGAGTGTGGCATTTCTCTGTCTAGTGTCTGATCAATGTGATTCCAAAGCTCACATGAAGCTTATAAATTTTTTTACTTCTGATCCAAATTTTAGAGAAATCCAACAGTTGGATTGAGATTTGGATACTGGGATGCAAAAGTGCAGTTTTTTGGTAAAAACTATTTTCAAAATTGTTTAAATCTCATTCTAATGGTCACAAACCTATGGAAACACTTTGGACACGTCAAATAGGACTAGGAGTACTTGATAGGACATTTAAATAATGGAAAAACTCCTTATATCAAAATTTGACTACCTAGGTGCCATTTCCCAAAATGGACCCTATGCCCCCCAAAATTTACAAATCACTTAAGAGTGGTCAAAAACTATTCCAAATATCATATACATATATAAATACATGTGTTAAACATTTTCACTTGGCTCAGAGATTTCTGTGGAGCCCACACACCCAGTCTCTCTATCCAAGGTGCATGTTTGCCTTTAGCATACAATTTGTAATGCAACCACTTTGCCATTGCGGATAGAATCACACATATTCATAAATATATACCAAAACAAACTTTTTCTTGTAGTAAAAACTTAGTCTATCAAATTAATCCATCAAAACCACACACCATAACCAAGTTTCCTAAACATAAGTTTACAAGCGGCAAAAATTCATACACAAGCACACAATCCACACATATTCACATATTTGTATGGTCACATCCTATTGGCACCCTAATCCTGAATATATTACAATAAAGTCATTTTATTCCAAAGTTTATTAAATTTTTATGAAAATTGTTGTGTCTTTAGCTTACATAATTATTTCAAACTTTCATTTTGATTTATGTTTAATAATTTATTGTTGGGACGTTATTTACTAGAAAATATTTCTTTAGTCTTAGATACATTAGCTGGTGCTGTACCTTCTATGATCATTAAGGGGCTTTAATATTGAGTTGAAGTGAAGAATGGTAGATCAAGTCTCTTCTGATGTAAATTTAAATCCACATACTATGTTTTGTAAATATTATGTTAGGTGCTCCACATAAATTATAGTTAGGGTCCTTATTTTGTTAAATATTCCGTCTGCTGGCTAGAAAGAGCTGAGTTCTTGGTTGTTATGATATTTGTTTGAATATTTATGTTGTAAAATTTTAGAAGGTCCTATATACAGAGGAGATTCTGTTAGAGTCTTCATAAAGGTATTAATGAGTCATTTTAAAGAAAAGTAATTTTCAAAAATGAAAAATTTCTTGAAGCAAGTAAGGGGTGTGTGATCAAGTGTAAATCTTGTGTCAATCATGTCTATATTTTCGAGCGTGACAACAACTATCTCAAGCAACTAAGCTTCACTAATTCAATTCCCTAAGTGTTAATTACAATTCCCTTAGGTAACCTCTGTAGCTTAGCTCAAGAATTAACTAAGTGTTTAGTTAAAAATTATCTCCAATTGCCACGGCCAAAGTTGTACCTAAGCTCAAGACTATGAAACTCATGCAACTCATTAAGTATTCACCACATAATTGTATGCTAGGTCAATAGAAGACTTTCACAAATTGAAATCACATATTACAATGTAAAATCACTAGGTGGACAAAATTTCCAACAGCAAAAGGACATGAAATTCAAGTTAACAATCTTGTTCCAATACTAACAATTATAACCAACCATGAAACTAAAGTCAAATTGAACTACAATAAACCCTAGTCATAATATTCTAATGAAATTGAAACAAGATGAATAAATAGTTGAGCTTAGCTAAGTGAAGACTTCAAACTCCTCTTCCATCCATCAACTCTTCCCAAGGATTTCATGGAGAATCTAGCTAGAAAACATCAAGAACACCATGTGGCCTTAGGAGTTGCTCTATGAATCTTGATGAATTGAGCTTCAAATCTCCTTCTAATTGATTGGGATAGGGTCAGCCTTGAGAGAGAAGAAGAATGGTAGAAGAATTGAGTAGATTTGATGGTGAAAAGAGGGAGATATGGTAGATAGATGTGTTTATGGTATAGAGAGAAGGTGGAGAAAAATGGAGAAAAAGATGGACTACAGAGAGAGAATGGAAGAGATGAGTGAAAATGAGGTCAATGAATCTAAAAATGAGCCATGAATGGCTTGCTCAAGGTGTTTCCCATCAGCTAATCCTAAATAAAAAACAAGAAAAGAAAATAAAAAGTAATAATAGAGCCTTATAGAATCTCACTATTTGAGCTGAGGCAATTAAAGAGACAGTTGTAAGAGTTATTAAATAAGAGATTTATTTACCCAAGTACTTCCACTTGGGAAGTTCCAGTTCTCTTTGTTAAAAGGAAAGGTGGGTTGTTAAGACTTTGTACTAATTATCAAAAACTTAACAAAATAACTATAAAGAAAAATACCGTTTTCCTTGAATTGATAATCTCTTTGATCAGTTGGTAGGAGCTCTATGTTTTTCAAAGATTGACTTACGTTTAGGTTATCATCAATTGATAATTAAGAAAGAAGATATTTCAAAAATAACATTTAGAACTCGATATGGTCACTATGAGTTTTTGGTGACAAATGCTCTGATTGCATTCATAGAGCTGATGCACTAGGTATTTAGACCATTTCTGGACAAGTTTGTAGTTGTTTTCATTTATGATATTCTAGTGAATTCAAATAGTTTGGAGGAACATGACAAACACTTGTGGCTAGTATTATAGATGTTGAGGGAGCACCAACTTTATGCAAAGTTTTACAAATGTGAAGTTTTGCTCGTAAAGTTATCTTCTTAGGTCATATTGTGTCTAAAGATAGTGTATAAGTGGATCTAAGCAAAGATGAAGAAGTTCATAATTGGCCATAACCTACTACCATTACAAAGATTTGGAATTTCCTAGGCTTGGTTATTATCATCATTTTGTCAAAGACTTTTTAAGGATGGTTGTGACATTAATTAGATTGACCCAGAAAAATGTTAAGTTTGTTTAAAGTGTTGAATGTGAGGAAAGCTTCTAGAAGTTAAAAGGCTGATTAACATCTGTACAGTATTAAGCTTACCATTAGGGACTTAGGGGTTTGTAGTTTATTGTATTGTGATACTTCTCAAGTTGGTCTTGGTTGTGTTCTAATGCAAAATGGGAGAGTAATTGCATATGCATCTAGGAAGCTCAAGAAACATGAACAAAATTACCTGACACAAGACTTAGAAATGGCAACAAATATTTTTGCTCTAAAGATCTAGCAACATTATTTGTATGGTGAGACATGTGAAATTTTTACTAATCATAAGAGTCTTGAATACATCTTCAAATAGAAAGATCTTAATCTTAGGAAAAGAAGATCAATGGAATAGCTTAAAGACTATGGTTGCACAATTTAGTATCATCCTAGCAAGGCAAATGTAGTGGTTGACACTTTAAGTAGAAAATCTATGGCTAGTTTGGCCCACATAACTATTATAAAGAGACCTTTGGTACAGGAAATTTAAAAGCTTAAACATGATAGAGTGAAATTTGAAATATCTAAGATTGGAGTATTTTTAGCTCACAAACAAGTTCATTCTTCCTTGATTGATCAAATTAAAGCTGCTCATAATTTAGATCCAAAAATTTCCAAACTATTAGCATTGGTCAAGAAGGGGATGAACACTGAGTCCACCATTGACCAATAAGGTGTCTTATGACATGACAATAGGATTTGTGTTCCACAAGTTGAAGACTTAAGAAGGTGTCTTTTGGAAGAAGCTCACCATTCTACATGTACAATCCACCTAGGATCTGCAAAGATGTATCAAGATTTGAGGCAATTGTATTAAGGGATGGTATGAAGAGGGATGTAGTGGACTTTATTTCAAGGTGTTTAGTATGTCAACAAGTTAAGAAAGAGCACCAAAAACTAGTAGGGCTACTCCAACGACTAGAAATTCTAGAGTAGAAGTAGGAAAACATTACAATGGGCTTTGTTACAAGTTTTCCACAAAGCATCAAGAAGTATGATTCTATTAGGTAATCATTGAAAGATTGACCAAGTTCACACAATTCATCCTAGTTAAGATGACGTACAATGTCAGTGATTATGCTTAGATTTATGTTAATCAAATTGTACGATTGCATAGGGTTCTAGTTCTATAATTTCTAAAAGAGGACCACAATTGACATCACAATTTTAGAGGTCATTTTAAGAAGCTTGGAGAACTCAATTGTATTTTAGCACTGCTTTTCATCCACAAATAGACAATCATTCTAAAATGACAATCTAAATTCTTGAAGACATGTTGCGATCTTGTGTTTTAGACTTTGGAGAAAATTGGGATGAGCACTTAGCATTGGTGGAGTTTAAATATAAAAATAGTTATCAAGTGAGTATACAAATGTCATTGTTTTAGGCCTTATATGGTAGGAAGTGCAAATCTTCAATTGGTTGGTTTGAAGTTGGAGATGCCAAAATCTTTGGACTGGACTTTGTGCAAGATGCTAAAAAGAAGGTGGAAGTTATCAAACAAAGATTGTTAACAACTTAAAGTCGACAAAAGTCTTATGCAGACCATCATCATAAAAAGTTAGAGTTTATGGTGGAAGATAAAGTTTTCTTAAAAGTATTTCCAGTGAAAGGTTGATGTGAAACAGGAAAGAGGAAAGGGGAGGAGAGAGAAGAGAAAAAGGAGGAGGAAGAGAAAACTGTATAACTCTTATTCAAATGCCAAAAACTAAATACAACGAAAGAATCCTAGAGCTATTTATATAGCCCTAGAATTAATAAAATAATAATAAATCAAAATCTAAATTAAATTATAATATAAATGATGAAGATAAGGTATCTAACTAGGCTAGATATCTTATTTTATTTAAGATAATACTTAAAGATAAAATAAATCTAAGATACTAAAGAAATAATAATAATTCCTAGATATTAAATCAAATCTTAATACCTTAAATAAAATCAAATACAATTCTCATCATTTTCCCCCCAGTTGAAAGAGCTCTCCACTGGAGAGGTAAATAGTTGCTAGTTGTTGAACAAAGTGGAGTCAATGGTGTGGAACTCCTTTACAGTGATCCATGTGGCATTTAAATCTGAATGACCCTTCCAATGGACAAGGTATTGTTAGATAGGACTTGCTTGAGTGATAATCATCTGTTCATCCATGACAATATCAATTATGTCAGTAGGTGACGAAACAATAGGCAATAATGGAATTGGGGCATGGTGGGGTTGTGTACTTGCAGAGTCATCAGAAAGCAAAAGGGGTAGCTCAAAAGTACCCCGATAAGGGACAAGATCCTCAACATTAAATATTAGATTGATAGACATATTTAGAGGTAAATCTAACAAATAAGCATTGGGCCTTAGTTTTTTGCAATGCAAAAAGGGCCAGAAGCACGAGCATGTAACTTCTTGAGTGAATTTCTCAGGAAGTACTGTGGGTGTATGCGAGCTATAACATAGTCTCCAACATCAAATTCTTGGGAATGACAGTGTGTATTGGCAACTAATTTATATGCATCATTACTCATTGCTAACTTACGCCCACTCTTAACATGAAGGTTGTGAAGGTGATAGGTAAAAGCTTCAATTGGTTCAGATGTATGAGTTGTAAGAGGGATGGGTAAGAGGTCAATAGATTTTTTAGGGTTGTACCCTTGAACAATTTAAAATGGACTCTTACCATTGGACTGATTGACTGAATTATTATAGGAAAACTCTATGACCAGTAATACCAAATCCCAACTTCTTGGTTTATCATTGACTAGACTTCTGAGCAAGTCACCTAAACTATGATTAATTACTTCCGTTTGACCATCAGTATGAGGATGAAAGGAAGAAGAGAACTTTAATTGGGTATCAAAGAGCTTCTAAAGAGTCTTCTAAAAATAACTAATAAATTTGACATCCTTATCCGAAACAATAGAAGTAGGTAACTCATGAAGAAAAACAATCTCCTAAAAAAATAGCTTTGTGAGATAGGAGGCATCAGTGTTCTTGCTGTATGGTATAAAATAAGCCATTTTTAAGAATCGATCAATGACAACTAAAATCAAATCATGCCCTCAGACTGTCTTAGGCAAACCTAATACAAAGTCCATGCTAATATCTTTCCAAGGTGCCTCAGGAATTGGTAAGGGCGTATACCACCCTGTATTTCTTTTTTTCACCTTAGCAGTATGGCATGTGCGACATTAAGCTAGGATCCTCATAACATCTCATTTGAGGGAAGGCCAATAAAACCTATCCTTTGCTAAGGCTATGGTTTTTTGAATACCAAAATGTCCAAATAAACCGCTAGTATGTAACTCCCAGATGAGAAAATCACACATTGAAGTGTGAGGGATACATAGCCTAAAGCCTCAAAATAAGTACCCAGCGAGGACTAAGAAGTCTGCATGTTCACAATGATGGCTATCATTGACTTCTCAGTATATAAGTCCAAAGTTAGGGCTGGAGGTATAATCATCCTTCAGTCTCTTAAATCCTATAGCACTAACAGTTAATGTGTTTAGAAGGTGGATTCTTCTCCTTAAGGCATCCGCTACCTTGTTCTCAACTCCAGCTCGATGCTTTACAATGAAAGTGAATTCTTGCATAAATTCAACCCACTTAGCATGTTTGGCATTCAAGTACCTTTGAGAGCTTAAGAATTTAAGTGCTTGGTGGTTTGAATATAGAACAAATTGTTGAGGTAGGAGATAGTACTTTCAATGTTCAAGTGAACAAACAATGGCATAGAATTCCTTGTTGTACGTCGAGTACCTTTGCCTTGCTTCATTGAGTTTTTCACTGAATCACACTGGGTGGCCTTCCTACTAAGGACATCGTTAATTCCTATACCCGAGGCATCACATGTAACCTCAAAGCACTTGCGAAAATAAGGTAATGCAAGAATGGGGGCACCTGATAACTTTTCTTTAATGGTTTGGAAAGCCTTGGATGCGGCGGGAGTCCAATTAAATGTCTCTTTCTTCAAGCAATCAGTTATGGGTATCATGATGGTACTAAAGTCTCGTATAAAGCACTTATAGAAGGATGCTAGGCCATGAAAGCTTCATATTTCATGGAGGGTCCTCGGTTCAGACCATTTTTTGATGGCCTTGACCTTATCTGGATCAATGGATAGGCCATGTTTGGAAACAATGAATCCAAGAAAAGTGACTTGGCCCTGTAGGATGGAACATTTAGGGAGGTTAGCATAGAATTGTTCCTCACATAGAATAAAGAGGACTTGTTAAAAGTGGACCAAGTAGTCATCCCTACACTTACTAAATATCAATATGTCATCAAAGTACACAACCATGAATTTTCCTAAGTAAGGTCGAAATATGTGGGTCATAACTCTCACAAAGGTGTTAGGGCATTTGTTAAGCCAAAAGGCATAACTAACCACTCATATAATCCCTCTTGGGTCTTAAATGCAATTTTCCACTCATCCCCAGGCCTAATTGAATTTTATGACACCAACTTCGAAGATCAATTTTGGAAAACAAAGTAGACCCAGAAACTAAGTCCAACATGTCGTCGAGCCTTGAGATTGGAAATCAGTACTTAACAGTTATCTTATTAATTGCTCGGCTATCTACACACATCCTCTAACAACCATCTTTCTTTAGGATTAAGAGGGCAGGTACAGCACAGGGCTAAGACTATGTTGGATATAGCCTTTCTCGAGTAATCCATTAACTTGTCAGTTTAGCTCATCTCTATCTTTTGGGTTCATCCTGTAGTGTAACAAGTTAGGAAGTTGTGATCCGAGAACTAAGTCTATCGCATATTGGATATCTCTTATGGGTGGCAATTCTAAAAGTAATTCCTTGGGTGCCACATCTTTAAATTTGTCTAATAACTGGGACACTTTGATAGGCATAAGAGTTGGTGTGGGTTGGGTAATAACTTTTGAAACAATTGCAAGAACAATGTTAGCCTCCTTATGATAAGAAATTAGTCGTTTATCCTCAAAATTAAACTAAAGGTAACCCTAATCCAATATAGGGTCAACCCTATGTCATCTCCCAAGGAATGGTCTTAGTCTAATTAAAAGTTATCTAGTGGAATAAATCACCCAAAGTTGTAGGAATTTAGTTATATAATTATCTAAACTAATTACCTAATGATTAAAATGCTAAATAAAGTGAGTGAAATGCACTTTCCTTTTCACAAGAATGGAACCGTAGAGATTAGTTGATTTTAGACTCATTGTCTTCTCATGATTAGGCTAAGTTTAGGTTCCCTTTCCTCTTGACTAAAGCTGTCATGACTTAAGAAAATTATCCTAAGCCAATTAACCTAATTAGCTAACTTCCATAGGTCTTATATTAAAGTCCCAAGTTCAATTAACCAATTGGTGAAGAAATTAGCCAAGTGATTCACTCAAAATCCTCCCTCAACAGCCATGGTCAAACACATAAATTGAGCAACCACAAGATTATGTCAAGCTACTCAACAACACAAGCATTAACACCATAAGATTATGCAATATTAACACAAGTAATTCACTAATTGAAAAACACAAGATTATGTGCCAAACAAAGAGTGGAAAAATTCAGTTATAGCTGTCCAAAGAAGAAATTAAATGAAACAATCTTCTCTCTTTACATCAACATCAAATTCAAATTAAAATTTACAAGCTAAGATGATTAAACCCTAGATTAAAGAATCTAACCATCTAGTAAAAAGAGAAGAGGATAGGAAACAAAGGAACTTAGCCAATTTGAAGCTCAAGATTCATCCTCCATCTTTATCTTTCTAGGATTCCACCAAAGAAATTAGCCAATCTTCATCATCTTCAAGAACCCTAAGTTGAAGCTTGTTGACCGAAATTTATGGAACTTGGGATGAAGAAAATGAGCTTAGAACCTTATGAAATAGGAAGGGATGGAACGAAAATGAAGAGAGGAGAAGAATGGTATGATTTTTGTGGAGGTTTGGTGGCTGAAAATGGAGGTTAGGGTGCTGGAAAATGAAGAACAAAAGAGAGAAAATAAAGAACACTATGAACAAGAGAGAGAAAATGTGGAAGATGAATGAGATGAGTGTTGGATCTAATTTTGAGGTGTATGGACGTGCTCCTAAGTGTTTCCCATCAGCTAAAGCTTAATTAAAAAAAATGAAAAGAAATTAAAATGGAAATGGGAGCCTTGTCACGCTTGTAACGTGGCACCCTCCTATTGGTTGGTAGATGATTCCAATGTGTGTGTAATTTCCCATGTGTCATCCATATTTTCAAGCTGATTTAATCCCCAAATAAAGCCTAATTCACGTGCAAACCATCATCTTTGACCTTAAGGAGTGTTGACCTCAATTGCCCAATTGATGTACAAGTCACATGCCACCTATATCACATAAATCACATAATTCAATTAAATGGCATGTGATATAATAAAATCTAATTAATGTCCAGAATTAAATTCATAATTAGAAGGGAGAATTTATTAAATTAACTAAGTTTCAGGCTGCATAAAATTATATAAAAATTTTCATACAAAAGCAAACCAAAAACTAGGTCAAACTAAGACACTTAAGAAAGTGTTGACTTTTTTATTTAATTACTCCCAAACTAAAATAAATTTTAAAAATATAATTTCACCACTCATCAAATTGACATAAAATTTACTTTTTCAATTTTTCTTGTACATTTTCTCAAAAGTTTATTTTTTTAGACCAAAATGCCCCAATGCACTGAACCTAGAAACTTAGGCAAAATTTCAAATATAATGCAATGAGTACACTTGAAGGTGATGAATCATTAATAAAAGGGTCCTAATTGAAAAATAAAAGTGGGTAACAAATGTGTTTTATTGCCTTACTTTCTTGTACAAATTGCTTCTCTTTTAGTAAGTGGAGGTTATGACATTTTGGTTTTGGACCCTTAGAGTTAGGAGAACTCTTGCCTCCTATTGATGATTTAGCAGGGTGTAAAAGAATATTTTTTCCATCATGTCTAAATGTGTGGGTATTTTCTCGACCATGAATAGTGACATCATGGTCATTGATCCAAGGTCGTCCCAATAAGATGTACGACACATCCATGGGAACAACAACACAAAGGACTTCCTCTTGATAGTCACCTAAATGAAGGGGTACTCAGCATTGTTGCATTATAGGCAAGGAAGTATTATCAATCCAAGCAACATGAAAAGGTTTAGCAAGAGGCTTCATATTAAGTCTAAGCCGAGTAACGTCGTGACTGGAGATCACATTTTGCTCATCTTCACTGTCTATGACTAACTTACATGACTTATCACGGCACTTCACGAATGTGTGGAAGATACTATTTCTCTTTCATGAATCATTAAGTGATGGAATAGCTAATAAACATCGCATTACCCTAAGATGACCTGAAGGAACTTCGTCGGCAATAATTTCTTTATCCATATCAGAGGGGCTCTCAACAAAGTCTACTACAATATTGGGTGTACACTCAGCTAATACGCTTTCTTCCTGATATTCAAGGAGTAGAGCACGTTAAAGGCATCTAGATGCTATATAGCCCCTAGAGTGACATTTGAAACATTCGATTACAAAGCCATTAGGATGAGCAATGGACCTTAAGGATTTGATATTTCATGACACATTCAACCCAATAAATTGGGAAGTTGACTGTTGAGGTGTAAGGTTGCTAGGGTTACTCACAAGGCTACGGTTATGGCATGGATCCATGTTTGAGAAATTGGTTCATCTTGTAGATGGGTTACGAGATAAATTATCTATTTGTAGATTTATGGTATGCTTCTTCGAGGGTATCTGGATAGTTTTTCCTAAATTCACATTGTATGCCTGGTCTAAGGCCGTTAATGAACCTTTCAATAGTTATCCAAGAAGCCTAGGACATGTTGTTCCTAATAAGGAGGTCATTATATTGAGACACGTACTCAGATACTGTAGAGATTTGCCTAAGGTTAAGTAGTTAATTATACAACTTGCTTTTATAGCTAGGTGGCATATACTTCTCCTTTTGCTTTAGCTTCATCTCAACCCATGTGCTTACAGGAGGTTGACCTAAGTGCCCTAAATTTTCTTGGACATTCTACTAGTATTTCTTAGTAGATCCTATAAGCTTCATTCTTGTAAAGTGAATGCGCTGCATGTCACTCATGTTATACCAGTCAAAGTAGTCATCTATAATAGCTAACCAATCTAAGAAGTCATTTGGGTTTAGCCTACCATCAAACTCGGGTTCTTCTACCTTAACCCTTTTAGTGGTATCATCATAGTAACCATGTCAAAAGGGCTCTCGGCTATGCCTAGGGGCTGATGCTCTATTCCTTGGGAAATACCTATTCCTGGGTGGTAACTCATATTACTCATGCCTATCTGTTCATCCCAAGGCACTTCTTTCTCCTATGGTTGATGATTAGTTAAAAAGCGAGATGGTCTAGTCTTAGGTTGTTAAGACCTGTAAAAGATTGATGAGTGATCGTAACTACAGGCCTTGTATCGACATTCCTACTGTGTGCTAGGCCTTTATCATTAGGGTTATCTAGTAACCCATCTATACATTTTTCGGTCGTTTGTCTTTTTAGTTCTTGAAAGGCATCCCATATCTCCTGATTTTTGCATTCAGAGTCATGCTGAAATGCCACAAGATTTCATTCTATTCCATCAAGTCTTTTAGTAAGGTCAGTCAAGGTCCTATTAAGGTCCTCAATAGAAAGTTGATGGGTGTGTTTGTCTAGGTCCATTTAGGATTCACGGAAGTCTAGTCGAGGTTTAATGGAATTAAGCTCTTGTTCAAAGAAAGATTGGTTATTGTAAAGGTCACAAATGGTCATGCAAGAGTCAAAGAAGATTAATGTGCAAGTTTAGGGTGGTTCTATCCTAAAGGATAAAGGCTCCCAAATTGTCCTTACCAAAAGGTAAAGACCCTATTTAACAAGTGTAATCCTATGGGAACTTAAAAGCTCCTCAAGAATCACACTTATTAAATAAGTAACAACTTAAGGGAAGTTTTCACTATGATCTCAGAGGGTTTAAAAACCCTTCAGGAAAACTATTACAAACTTCAACTAACCTAGGGTAAAAGTTGGGCCGAGTACAAGGGCCAAATGTGTGTAAGGAATATGTGTGATCCTAGAATGTGAAGTAAGCATAAATCAATAGTGAGTAATGAAAATATAAATTAACTAAATAAAGAAAAAAATTGCGCACATATGTAACTTTTTTTTTGCTCTTTTGTTTTCTCTTTTTTTTTTACTCTTTTCTTTTGTGCTAAATAAAATTGAAACTACAAAATAGACTACTAGAAACTGCTCAAAATAAATAAATATTCAGATTAAACCTCTAAAAATTCTAAAAATCACAATGATAAATAGAGGGTCAATTGGGGCTTACCAGCACAACTTAAGAAAGCTGATAAATAAGAATATTTACCCCAATGGCCTCGTGAGATGATTTATAGCTTTAAAAAGTTTTGACAGAGTAGATTTCATGCGTAGGAAAGGGAAGTGGAACTAGGCCCTGGTGCCAAATTGATGTGAAACAGGAAAGAGGAAAGGGGAGGAGAGAGAAGAGATAAAGGAAGAGGAAGAGAAAATTGTATAACTCTTATTCAAATGCCAAAAAACTAAATACAATGGAAGAATCCTAGAGCTATTTATAGAGCCCTAGAATTAATAAAATAATAATAAATTTAAATTTAAATTAAATCATAATATAAAAGATGAAGATAAGGTATCTAGTTAGGCTAGATATCTTATTTTATTTGAGATAATACTTAAAGATAAAATAAATCTAAGATACTAAAGAAATAATAATAATCCCTAGATATTAAATCAAATCTTAATACCCTAAACCAAATCAAATACGATTATCATCATTGGCTAGATAACTTATTTTATTTGAGATAATATTTAAAGATAAAATAAATCTAAGATACTAAAGAAATAATAATAATCCCTAGATATTAAATTAAATCTTAATACCCTAAATCAAATCAAATACAATTCTCATCAAAGGTGTTATGAGATTTGGGAAGAAAGGAAAGCTCAGTCCAAGGTACATTAGTTCATTTGAGATTCTAGATAGAGTGGGTGCTGTTGCTTATCGTCTTGCTTTGCCTTTAGAGTTAGATGGCATTGATCTCGTGTTTCATGTGTCAATGCTGTAAAAGTATTTGTATGATCCTTCTCATGTTGTTAAAACTCAAGAAATGTAACTAAATAAAGACTTATCCTATGAAGAAGTTCTAGTACCTATTCTTGATAGGTAGACAAAAAGACTAAGATTGAAGGAGATCACCTTTGTGAAGGTATTATGACATAATCATTCTATTGAAGAAGCTACTTAGGAAATTGAGGTAAACATTCATTCAAATTTGGAGGATTGAATTTCTTAAGGGTGGAAGAATGTAATGATCCAAAAATTTAAATTAAATAAATTTTCTCCCAATTGATATTTAATTTATTTATTTTGATTTTAGGACAAATGAGGAGTAGTGGTGATAACTATCATTTGTTCATATGATTTTCATATTATTTTTCCCAAATTTTGACACTTTTTAGGGGTAATTTGTGCATATTAGAAGCATTTAAGATCATTTGGGATACTTTTGTAATTTCCAAAACTTGTGGGCAAAATGCAAATTTCTAAAAGTATAGGGGAAAAACTATAATTTTCAAAAATAATTTCTGAAAAGTAGAAGAATTCATCATTCACTAATTTTTAGTTCTTCATTAATCTCATGAGTTTAATTTTTAGTTAATTTAACTTAGATTTTGAGTTATTTATTAAAACATCTTTTAAAGTACACACTTTTGTACTTTAATTGTACTTTCTATGAACTTTGAAAGTATACTAGGTTTAGCTTTTGTAATCAAGAACTCCTAGAAAACTTCTTATAACTAAATTCATCTCCTAATCTTACATTCAATCACTTTAATTTATTTCACCACATTTTCATAATTTACACCTAAGTTGGATAAATTCATAAGACACATAGAATTATTTGTCCACAACTTGCTATTTAATGAGTTCATTATGTGCTTTAGGCCATAGGAAGCTATTGGATAGTGATGGCAGCCCCTTGCACGAAATTGGAGCCCTTGGATGAGCTATTTTGATGATCAAAAGGTCACAAATGGTTGATGAAATCTTAAGAAAGCACAAGGGTAGTCATGGCAATTTCATCTTCCAAAATTAATTCCCTTTTTCCTTATTTTTACTATGTATTTTTCCATCATCTCCATCATATTTTTTTTGAATTTATCCATCCATTTTCAGATTATTATATGGATTTGATTTCCATTTATTACCATTTAACTAATTTATTCTTAAAATTCATGGCCAAACATGAAATACCATGTGAAAGGACTCTTAAATGCACACAAGGTTCACATCACTTTAGGGCACTTAGTGGGCATAATTTCTAGCCATTAGATTGATCTAAATGAGTCTCAAAAACCCCTTAAACATCAGAATTTGTGCTCCCATCAACAGCCCATTCATTCATATTTTTCACTCATCTTCCACCTCCATTCATCTTTATCTTTTCTCTCAAGAACACCTATCAACCCTAGAACCTCTTCCACCACTTCTCCACCTTAGAAACCTCTATTTCACCATCCAAATACATCAAAATACTCTCCTAATACTCCACACAAAAACCCACTAAAAAAATCATCATCAACTCCATTTCCATCTTAGCCAAATCTCAAGGTCTTCATCCATGGTAGTTTCCAAAGTTGGTCACCAAGGAGAAGCTATGGGATTGCTAATGATGCATGGCTAGGCTTGTTTTCTATTTCTAGGATGCATGGATGATCTCTCTTTGAGCTCTTGAATTTTGGGAGTTTCTCTTATCCCTTACTTCTTATTTAATTCCTTGAATTTTGATGCTTATGACATTGCAATGACCATGGTTGTTGGAATTGAACTTCATTATGCTTGGTTGAGTATTATTTGAGGTTATTATATTTTTTATTTTCCAATTGAGGTTCTTTCATAGTGATTTTGGTGCTATCCAAATCTTATTTTATTCAATCTCTTGTTGTATTTAATTTCTAGTTACCTTTTGTGAGCTTGTGAGTCACGGTTGTACATTAAGCACACTTCGGGTTAGGTAATTATTTTCTTAATCAATTTGAGGTCTCATTTGGTTAAGACAAGAGCTGAAATTGGTAATTAAATTCATGATCAATTGGTCATTTTAAACATAATTAGTTTTAAGGGTTAATTTAGGGTCCTAGTTAATCTAAAGAACCTAAGAGTGCTAAATTGCTAATAGTTATTAGGATGACTTTAAAACCAATTGGGGGTTAAGAGGAAACTAATTAGGTAGAGCAAGGATAAGAGAGGGAGTTCATGTGCTTAGGAAGATCATCAATTTGCACTTTAACCACACATTTCAACCATTTTTCAAATCTGTCCAAAATCTTAAAAATTATAAAAAAAAGTTTTCATTTAATATTTGCTTCTTTAATTCCTAATCAATCAAACCCAATCAAATTGTTGTTATTCTTTGTAGGTTTAAATAACTAAGGTGTTAATTTTTAATCAACTCCACAAGAGATTTTCTCCCTATACACATTAAGGTGTTTCTTAGTTTAATTTGGGTGCTTAAGCGACTAGTGCACATCAAGTGACATAATGGAATTTATACTGGTTACTTATATGGAGATCTAGAGTTTGAATCTTACTTAAGCTAAAGATTAGTTTTATTTTCTTTTATATGGAGAAAGTACTAAAGTGCCCTTGCCTCTTATTATAAAAGTATAAGAATAATAAAATCTAATAGGGTCCTTTTTTGTAATTTTCCCCACCAATCTTTATATTTTATTTTCTTCCTTCTTTGTTGTTGAGCTTGTAGAACATAATGAGTGAGAGGGAGCTTGCATGAGTTCTCTATTTTTCTTCTTCTTCCCCATGACACTGGCTTTAATCTCATCGATCTTGTGCTTGTCTCCCCACTGCGAGAAATTCATCCTTTCATTGTCCCTTTGTTGCTCATCCGCTTTTGCAAAGCTTTGTGGTTAAATCTCTTTCCCTATTTTTGCTCTGTTTCATGGCTAACAGAAGTGTGTGTACATGTGCTCAGTCTTTCTATTTTCTTCTTCCTCGGCTGTTGAAAGTTTCATGTGTGCATGTGTGGTAGCTTGATTCTTTCATTTGATGGATGAAATTTTGGTCTTCTTCCTTCTCATTCTTGTATAAGGTTGAAATTATGGTAACTCAGTCTTTGACATAGGCTATATGCCAATTCATAGTTGTTCCCACTGAGTTTCCTTTGAGGTGATTTATTGGTTTTTCCATCCTCTTTAATTTCTACAGAAGTGCCAAATCATCCTTTTCCTTCCTCTTGCTGATTGGTGATATTCCTATTCTATATTACTACTGTTATGTGAAGTTTTAGAAAGAATTGAGGCATATGTTTTGGTTGGTGTTGGACATTATCCTATTGTGATGTTGAATTGAATTTGGTTGTGGAATTGAAAGTTTGAAAGTTGTTGAAATTTCATGGTTGCTCATCTATAATTTTGTAATGATAAATGCCCTTAAGGTACTTGTAAAAATGTGTGAAAGAAGAATTTAGTGAATTAAATGTTGTTAAGCTTCCATGTTATAAATTTAGAGGAGTATATGTAAGTTGGCTTGAGTTATCTATTGGAATTTTAAAATACTAAAATAAGAGGGAGGATTACATTGGATGCTTGTATAGTATTTTACTAAGTCTAAAGGAAGCATAAGAATGGTTGATATGATTTAATGCTATCTTATTAGTTAAGTATTTAACTTAACTATAATCCTTGTGCTTAAAGTTGTCTTATTCAAAAATATTTCTAAGTATTGATAACACTGATACTAAAAGCCTTAATACCAGGGTTACCTCTGTTATCTTCACTGTTCTATTGTTTCGTGTTTCTTATAACACCGGTCCTACCTATAATAACATCAGTATTATCCCTTTAAACTCATGCAATTGAGTCTCTCTTATTTGAATCTTTTTCCTTACACTGGCACTATGTTTTCAATATTGATCTTATTCTTCATTTATCTTTGGTTAAATTAAGTCAACACCTTTGTTAGTTTATTAGCACCTATACTGAGTTTTGTTCAAGTTTGTACAACACCTGTGCTAACACCTCAACATTGGTACTGTCCTTTCTTATGTCCTATGAAAAGATGTGATTGATATGCTATTTTGGTGTTATTTCCTTTTAACACCAGTGCTAAATAATCTTTTCAAAAATATTTTAATTTTTACAAAATTATAAAAAATCTTCATCTTTTATGCATTGGATTGCACTGGTACTATAAGGACAACACCTGTGTTATGACCTTCCTTTTATGTCTACTTATCACTGTAACACTAGTGCTAGAATATAGTAACACCAGTACTATTATGAATCTTTGTGCTTTGTTTTTTGTATCTCTTTTGAAGGTCATCTAAACTCTTCTTTCAATCCTTTTTTCATCCAAATCAATTGTGTTTACTCTATATCTTTTTCAAATGATATTTAAACACAATTATTTACTTGAAGTTATTTTGGTTGCTCATGTTTGACTTAGTCACCAAGCTTGCTTTCTGTTATACCAAAATGTATAAACTTCAACCACTTTTGTCAGAATTATTTAATGTTTTTAGCCATTACTGTACAAAAGAGGAAGTCTCTTTTGTAAAGCACTATTCCATTGCCTAATCTACCAAAGAACCTTAGAAAAGCTTGGATATCAAAGGAAAGTCAAAGCAAGAAAGAAAAAGATTACAAGCAACCTCTAACAAAAAAATTTATGAGTCTAATGGATCATTTATAATTCTCAACTATAAATAGACTCATTTATGAAACTTGAAAAAGGAGAGGAACAGTGAGAACAACAAGAACATTTTGCATTTATTCGAGCATTAAAGCACACTTACTTTCTGTATATCATTTATTGTTAGAGAGCTTCATTAATTATACATCAACTCTAAAAGAGAGTTTAAAAGCAGTAGTAGTTCATTCTTGAACTTACTCTGTTTATCCATATTTTACATCTTCAAAATAGAGGTATTTAAGCTTGGGGAGTTTAAGGGGACTTATCATTACCTTTGTAAGGGGGAGAGTTTCAGACTTATTGAGAAGTCTGTTTATAAACTCAAGTGGTAAGAGTAGGATAAATCACTTGTGTCAAGCTCTGCTCATCTAACTCTCGTGATTGGTGATTTCATTCCTTCATCTCAATTATTATTATTACTATATTTTATTTAAATTTTCAATTAGCCCAAACCCCCTCTTCGGCATTAACATTTTTTATAAGTTAGTTAATTGATAATGAATTTGTTGATTGTACATTTTAGGTTATGATGTTGTTTGGGAATCAAATTTGAATGTTTACCAATTGTTGGAAAATTACTTGATAAATAATTTTAGGATTGTAATTTATTTGTCAAAAAATTAAGGGTATCATTAGAATTAAAGAAAAAAGTTAAGAGAAGCAAGCTTTATAATTCTCAAGAAACTCTTAGGTGAGTGGGTAGCGTTCCGAATAAGTTTCTAGAAAAATATTTAAGAAATTCCTTTATTTAAATTTAAATTTTGTTTTTTATAGGCTGTATAAACATTTTTGCAAATTATATTCTTATAATAACTATTTTATAAATGATGATTTCTTGATTTTACCTATGATTTTTATGCTATTGCTAAGCAATGATTTAAGTTGACATATGACAAATAGTATTACTTCTCACAAGTAACTTAGTTACTAAATTCTATGTTTGATATGAAAATTTTTAAAATAACAATTCGTGTATGGAGAACAAGAAAATGAATATAAGAAATGAAAATTGATAGTTGAACAGTACCATTGAAAGAGAAAAATTTTGAATTTTTTATTCTTGTTCCACGCACGCTTGATTTTAATTAGGGTAAGTGAGTTCAAAACACTGGATGTTAACAATAGTTCTGTTAGCCTTTGGCGTGTCATGGTACACCCAACTAGCAGGTGCTTATAAGAGGTGCTAGCCCTATGCAAAGGCCAATGCAAGTGGGATGGTAATTTCTTGAGCATTGTACTCATACTTGTTTTTGTGGGCCTCATGCTTGCACTTGATTATTTCTTGGCTTTAAGCCATGCTTGTCAGTGACTTACTCTCATAGACTATATATCCATGCTTATTGGTTATTTAATCTCGTAAACTGTGTGTCCACACTTATTAATCATTCTAATTTAGTCTCGCTAAAGAAGGAATTTTGAAATTTATTTCCTTCATATTTGATCTTGAAAAGAAAATTGCTAATTTTACTATATATGAATTTTATATTGAACGATATATATATCCCAATATGTCTAAGCATCTAGAGTAATATAATTAAAAAAAGAGAAGTAGAAGGAAAAGAAATTTGAACTTCTAATAATTTATGTTTGAATTTATATATTTACGATTTATGCATTTACCTAGTTATTGATGTTGATATTTATGAGGCATGTGTTTATTGTAACATCTCAAAAATTTGAAGACACGAATTTAATTAAACTAAAATTAAGAATAATTTGATAGAGATCTATGCTTTGATAGAGTAAAAGTTTGGTTTTATTTTATTTTTAATTAGAGGAAAATTTACCAAAGTTGCCTGGGGCTTTTGTGCTATAATAAAAAAATGTTTGTCCCTTCTTTGTAATTTTTCCTAAAGCATTATTATCAGTTTTTAAGAGGAAATACACGTAGAAACAAAATAGAACAAAGAACAAAGAAGTGAACAAAGAGCACGAAAGTGATAGGAAGAAAAGAGGAGGAAGAGAGTGAACTAGAGAAAGGACAGGCTTTGCGACCGTTGTGAGCTCTGCTACACAATGGGTAGACTCCTTACTCCAATTCTCTTCCTTCCTTCTTGGTTTCTTGAGTTTTTAAAAGAGGTAAATTTTGGATTTCAATTCCAAAAGCTTTATTCTTATAAGCTTTGGTTTTCTTAGGTCCTAAGGATGTTGTTTTAAGTTTCTATATGGTGCTCTAACGTTTTGAGTAGGCAATTGGATGAAAAAGAGAGTTTTAAGACAAAAATTAAACCCTACAGGATTGGGTTTTGCTCTTTAATGGTTTAAGCCTATTGATTTAATTATAATTATGCTATTTGAATCCAATAAGATTTAAATTAAGCTTTGGTTTTCATTATAAGGACTAATTGTGAAAGTTGGTAACACTAAGTGAAGGTTTTTGGTTGATTAATAATTGTATAGTTTGAAAATTGGCCTAGTGGTGGCTAATAAATGGTTTTAGTCGCTAAGTGATACTATATGAATGATTGGTTTAATATATGGATCATTAGAATGAATTATAGCTCATTGACCCAAGTTGTGTGGTATGAGTTATAGTCTTTGTTTATGCTATTTGTCATGATAAGTAATGTAGATCACTTATATGTTGTAGGGATTGTTGGTAGAATTTGTTCGGAAGTTAAAGGACAAGCCAAGTCATATTTTTGCACAAGGGGGAACCTTTTTGATATAAAAGGGTTGAGGTAACAAGGAAATTTATATTTCTTATTGCTATGTTTAGCTATTTTCAAATAAATGTTACTAGCTATCATGAATTACATGTTTTAAATGATTAAATGCAATTAATTGTGTTTTATAAGGATTTATAGGGTACTACTTGGATAATATTACATGAATATTTTCTATTTGTTTAACAATAATATTTTTATGGAAATGATGTTGACTACATGCATTGTAATTATAGAAAATGAAACTTGCACTTAAGGAAATGTAACTAAGTTAGGTACCTTAGATAGGCTAAGGAACCGTTTAACTAAGGAGTAAGATATGTTATACTACCTTACAGTGTTGAAGTGGTCGCTACTTAGGAAAGGTAAATAAGAGTGAAAGGCATGATCTCGGTGGGTGTTCACCATTAGGGAGGTGTAGACTTGTGATATTCTATGACACACTGCCAGTACTTAGTGTTGCCTTTCGTATTGTGGGCTCAATGTGTTAGGATAAGCTGGCACCCAAGAGAATGAGTGAACTAGGTGACACTTAAAACTTTTGAAAACTTGAAAAAAGTGAAGAGCTAAAGAGTGAAGGAAGAAGATGACATACTGAAGATTTATACTGGTTCAACCACAAACTTAGCCTACATCTAGTCCTTAAGATTACACTTGAGATTTATAAATAAAATCACAAGTTTCAATGGGTGCATGCCACCACTGTACAACTCTTAGGACTAACCATATCTTGATTCACTTAACATACCTTGCTACAATTCAGCAAGTTGTTATAACACTTGAAAAACTCCTTTTCAAGATTTCTGAGAAGATAATAAAAGCTTTTACAGAAAACTCTCTTAAAAAGTAGATGAGAATATAACTTAGAAGCTTATAAGCTTTTAAGAGATTTTCACAATTCTTTTCAAGAATAATGAATGAATGCAATATATAAAATCACAATTTGAAAGCTGTTTAAATGCACAAATGACAATTTGTTCACTTAAAGATCATTAGTCCTTGTTCTAATTCAAAATGAATCACTTATATAGTTTTTGGTAGTTGATAGACTATTGGAACAATGATTCTATCTGTTGGTGCATTTTCTTATGAGTGACTAGTATAATCACATATGTTTTTGTACTAAGGAAGTTTTACAAAACTGAATATGACAGATCACGCGTGAACACCTTGTCCTTTCACGCATGGTTTTACACTTCTGAAAGATCATTTAGTTCTGTGTGCTTAATCATATGTGGCACCTCGTTACTCTCTTATGTGGTTTAGCACTTATGAATATACTAACATAACAAAGCATTAAAACTTATGAGTGTACCACTTGCTCTCACACATAGTTGTGCACATCAAGAACTATCATTAGTTCTGTGTGACAAATCATGTGTGGTACTCTTACTCTCTCACACATGAAGTGGCTGACAGAATGCTAAGGCCATTTAATGTGATCAAAACTCATATAGAACTACAAATATATCATGCGTGTGAAATTGTAAGCACTAATATATAAACTTGTCTAATGTAAATTCATGTGTGGAACACAGCACAGCTCAAGCAAGATTTTTAATGATTAAGAGATATGAATTTATGAATCAATGATCATACATATGAACAATTTTAGCTTGACTTGAGAGATTTTAAGACTTAACAAAACAAAGTGTGATTGTTCAATAAGTGATAAATCACACGTGGCTATCATCAGTCTCACACGTGGTTTTGCACTTAGTCACAATATAATGAAGCACAGGTGCTAAAACTTGTATAAACACTGAAGTTTTTCATGCATGGTTTTGCATGCAGAGACAGAGCACAAGGCAATATACAACACAAGTACTTAATCACACGTGTAGCACTTCTTCACACTCGCGTGATCTAGCAGTCAATGTGCCTAACATGTAAAAACTTGTGAGTGACCTACAAAATCATGCGTGATTCTACCTCTTTACTATGCAAACTTTTTCTATGAAAAACCATATGCAAAAGGGCCAAATTTTGCAAGCTTTAACATACTTAGATGAGTCATAATGCATATAAAAGAGACATATGATGCATCCATTTAGTGATTAAGAATTGTGATTAAGCTCTCTAACTTTTTACATTAAATCTAAGAGAACTTAAATTACTTATCCTAAACTTTCTTTATCTTCTCTTGATTCTTCATTCTCTTAAGGTTTTGTCTTTATCTATGACTTTTTATATCTACACACATAATAAATACCTCTTCTCTTAGTTTTATAATCATCAAAATACATGATCCAATATAATGCACTAAAGTAGTTAGTAGATTGAGTATTTGAAACCTCTTAGTGGGGAAGGGAATCCAACATATGAAGTGTCAGGTTAAGTGTCTAGGCCAAGGTAGCCCTCACATGAAGAGTAAGTCAAGCTAGCTCTAGGAGGGAGTTAGCTTCGACTGCTTAGAATTCACATGGAAGGAGTATAAGCAGTTAGGTGGATTTGATCATGCCTTAGATTATGTTTTGTGCCTATAGAGATACAAGTAGGTATAACATTTGGCTAATAGCTAAAGAGTTATAGGGGACATTCTGTCAGTCAGGAAAGGTCATACTGGCATATATCATGCATTCATGCATTTTGAATGACTAAAGTATATGTTATATTTAATCTATTATTTATTTATTCAACTATGGCTTACTTTGTTATAAATGTAGATTTCTTTTTTACTTTATTCAACTATGGTTGTTTCACCCCTTTCTTTACAATATTTACAAGTCCAGGCGAAGGATCTAGTGGTGAATGGAAAAAAGAGCCAAGCTAGGGGTTTGCTTGTGATTTGTAAAGAACTACAGCCCCTTTCTTTTGAGCAAGTACATTGTAATGTATTTAGATTAGGATGCCAGTAAGATGTGACTATTCATATATGCGAATATGTGTGAATTGTGTGCCTATGTATGAATTTTTGTCTGCTTGTAAACTTGTGGCTAGGAAACTTGGTTATGTGTGTGGTTTTGGTGGATTCATTTGACAAACCAAATTTTCACTACAAGAAAATATATATATTTTGGTATATATGTGAATATATATGATTCTATAAGCAAATGCAAAGTGATTGCATTGCGAATTATGTTATGGGCAAACATCCACCTTGGAAAGAGAGAGTGGGTGCGTGAGCCCCATGGGGATCCTTGAGCCAAGTAAAAATATTTAGCATATATATATTTATATAAGTATATGGTATTTGGATTGGTTTTTGACCACTCTTATGTGATTTGTGCATTTTAAGGGCTTAGGGTCCATTTTAGGAAATTACACCTGGTGATCAAATTTTGATATAAGGGATTTTTCTATCATTTGAAGGTTCTGTTAGGTATTTCTAGTCTTATTTGATGTGTCCAAAGTGTTCCTACAAGTTTGTGACCCTTAGAATGAAATTTGGACAATTTTGAAAATGGTTTTTACCAAAAGGCTGCACTTTTGCATATGGGTATCCAAATTTCAATCCAACTATTAGATTTTCCTAAAATTTGGATCACAAGTAAAAAATTTTATAATATTCATGTGGGCTTTAAAATCACCTCAATCGGATGTCGAATGGAGAAATGACACACTCCAAAAGTTAGTTTAGAGGTGCTACATGATAGCAATATTACTATTATGATAGCAACAATCGTTGAGGTTGGGATGCACACAAATTTCAATCCATCCATTGGACATTTCAAAATTTGGTATACCAGCAGTACTCTTTGAATGTGACATGTTGGATGACGAAATGGTGCACTTGAGAAATTGGTTCGAAGTTGCTGTCATGACAACAATTTATTGCCCCTCTTTGCCAATTTGCTTCTGTGTGCTATATAGTAATCTTTTAAACTTTTCTAAGAGATTGTAAATGTTTATTTTTCTATTGTATAGATTATTTGATAATTTAAATGGTTTGTTAGTAATCTTTCACACTTAGTTTTTTTGATTGTGGTGTACTTTTGTTAACACTCAAGGCATGTGTTACATTTATATTTTTTCCTCTTGCTTATTTTAGTAAATTTATAATTAACTCATTGATTTTCTTTCCATTCTTTTGTTCAATTGTAAATTGAGACGTTACTTACTAAAAAATTTTTTTGGTCTTAGATATTATAGCTAACCCTACACATCCTGCTGAATACTGAGGGGCTCTATTGCTTTTTGAAATAATTGAAGTATGCATTAGTTACTTTTAATATAAATGCATTTTGTATTATGAAATTTTAGTTTAGCACTTCACATATACCATAGTTAGGTCATAGTTTTATTTGCTAATATGTGATTTTCTAGTATGGAGCTAGTCTCCTTTATTGGATTGGCTGACAGGTTTTGCTATTGTAGAAATTTAGAAGGTCTAAATTATAGGGAAAACTTTACTGATATTTCTACAAAATAATTTAGCGTTTACAAATTTTATAATTATATATAAATTATTTATCATCATTTTAGCTAATCTTTGATTCTGTTAAGGCTTAAGGAATGTGAGCTTATTCATATTATGTGATAGTTACTATCACACCCCGATACTGAGGGTGTAATCGACATGAAATATGAAATGAACTCATATCCCATAAGCCTTGATTAATTAAGAACTAAGTCCAAATATTGATATATGTAAGTTAAAAATAATAATAAAATTAGTAAAGTTTTAAATATTTTCTAGAAATTTCAATAAAGTCTCCCATATAATTTGGACCTCCTCAAATTTCCACAACAACAATAGAACCTGCCAACCAAACCAACAAAGAAACTAGCTCTATTCCAACAATTTACATAATAACAAAATAAAACTAGGACCTAACTATGGTGTATGTGGAGCACTAAGTTATAATTACAAAATAAAATACATAGTTTTACCAAAACAATAATCGCAATATGTTTTCTCTTTTCCAAAAAGGCAAAAGGGCCTCTTAATGATCTACTGAAGGATTAAAGTCAACTACACTATTTGAGATCAAAAATATTACTGGTGAGTAGTGTTCCAATTATATATATGTATATAAATATACGACGACATTAATGAATAAATTTAATTTAAAAATTCTGAAATAATGAAACATCAGCTTAAATAAATAATAATAAACAACAAATTTTCTCAATGATACAATCATGAGTTTGAACAATGTTAATAGGACAAAATAATTTATCAAAATTTATCATGTTTATAGAATATAAAAATTTCAAGCAACAATATGACTAGATAAATGCTTTTAAAAGAAATAATATAAAAATAATGAATTTTAAATTTAGATTTAGGAGGGCTTTATTAGAATGAATAGCAAGCATGGACACACAATCCACGAGGGTAAGTAACTAATCAAGTGCAGCTGAAAGCCATAAAACATGTACAATAGGAGCCACGAATCAAGCGCAGGCATGAAGCCCAGAAAACAAGCATAAGTACGATACTCACAAATAACCATCTCTTCATTGCACGTGCATTGACCTGCGTACGAGGCTAGTACCTCTCATAAGCACCCTGCTAGTTAAGTGTACCATGGCGCGCCAAGAGCTGATAGAACTGCCATTAGTATCTAGTGTTCTGAACTTAGTCCCCCTCATTAAAATCAAGTGTGTTTGGAAAAAGAAAAATAGTTTCAAAATTCTCACTTTTAAATATTATTCAACTATCATTTTCCATTGTCTAAAATTCTCATCATTTCCTTCATACACAAATCATTGCAATAAAAATTTTATATGAATGTGGTATTAAATAATTAAACTACTTATGAGAAATAATACTATTAATATGAAAATAGGATTAACAA
This sequence comes from Prosopis cineraria, assembly GCF_029017545.1. NCBI lineage: Eukaryota > Viridiplantae > Streptophyta > Magnoliopsida > Fabales > Fabaceae > Prosopis > Prosopis cineraria. Next base: position 1,273 of record NW_026555780.1, on the reverse strand, counting down.
GAATATGTAAACAATTTATAAAGAAATAATAATAATAATAATAATATTTAAATAAAGAAATTTTTATAAACACTTTACTTAAAATATAGTCAGAACGCCATCCACTCACCTGAAAGTTTCCAAGAATTATAAAACTTGACCTCCTCAAGTTCTTACTTCAATGATTCTCCAAATAACCTAACACATAATCCAACAATCATCTTGTTATTATAAATTTATCTTCTTATAATAAACAAGAAAAATTAATATTCAAATCTTTGATAATTCTTTAAATTTCTCATTAATCCCTTAAGCTTTCACTAAACCCTTCAACAAGTTCTATCAAGTGATCAACAACACTAGGCAACATTCAACCATCACTATTAATACAACTCTAACTCCAAGCTTTACAATTTCAATAGGTAGATATCAACTTTACAATTTATATCAAGACATATGCTTCCTCACATAGTATAGAAGATATCTCCAGACATTCCATATGAAAATTAGACAATCTTAATGTTACCAACTTTATCTTTCAAGCATTCTTACAAATACCTTAAAGTCATTCATCATTAAAAAATTTATGAGATGAATAATCAAGTAATTCGAACAACTTCCAAACTTTTAATTCTATAACCAAATTTAATTCAACATCACAGCAAAGTAATATCCAACGTTAAGCAAGTCATACACTCAATTCTTTTTGGAATTCATGACAGCAACAGTGAAGGGTAAGAATATCATAAGCCAGAGGGAAAAAAATCATTCAGTGCTACTGACAAAATTGAAGAGGAAGGAAAAGAAAAACAGCAAACTCACCTCAAACAAACTCAGTGGCAACAACTAGGAATCAGCACATGCTGCATCGAAGAAAAAAAGGAGGAAGGGCGCACGCACACACACACACCTAGAGAGAGAGGGAACTTCGACGGCTGGGAAGGAAGAGAAGAGGAAGCTGAACATGCACTTAACTCATTCACCCACACAACAGCGAAGAACAGAGCAGAGATTTAGCCACAGCACAAACAGAATGGACGAACAGCAGAAACGAACCAGTGAAGCTGGAGCCACGCCGATGGGGAGGAGAAGAACAAGTCGGAGGTGAGAGGAAGGGTTCGACAGTGACGAGCAAAGAAGTCAAAGGCGGTGAATGAAGACGAGAGACGAGAATGCTCTATTTTTTTCCATTCACGCAGAGTATAAAACTGATCAAAAAGGTACTACGGAAAAAGTTAGAAGAAAGAGCACGAGAAAATCACAAGAAAAAGCATAATAAAATTACAAGAAAGGG